>NW_027069394.1:0-247500 GCF_037157495.1 Lathamus discolor | reverse complement strand
AAACACTAAGTTTCACAGCAAAACGCTAAGTTCTCCAACAAATCGCTAAGTTCTCCAGTGAAACGCTAAGTGCTCCAGCAAAACACTAAGTATTACAGAGAAACGCTATGTTCTCCAGCGAAACGCTAAGTTCACCAGCGAAACACTAAGTTGTCCAGCGAAACATTAAGTTCGCCAGCAAAACGCTAAGTTCTCCAGCAATACGCTTACTTCTCCAGCAAAACGCTAAGTTCTCCAGTGAAACGGTAAGTTCTGCATTATCTAACTAATTTCTCAATTGAAACACAAAGTTCTCCAGCAAAACGCTAAGTTCTCCAGCAAAACATTAAGTTCTCCAGCAAAACGCTAAGTTCTCCAGCAAAACGCTAAGTTCTCCAGCAAAACGCTAAGTTCTCCATTGAAACAGTAAGTTTTACAGCAAAACGCTAAGTTCTCCAGCGAAACGCTTTGTTCTTCAGCAAAACGCTAAGTTCTCCAGTGAAACGCTATGTTCTCCAGCAAAACGCTAAGTTCTCCAGCAAAACGCTAAGTTCTACAGCAAAACGCTTTGTTATCCAGCGAAAGGCTAAGTTCTCCAGCAAAACGCTATGTTATCCACCAAAACGCTAAGTTCTACAGCAAAAAGCTTTGTTATCCAGCGAAAGGCTAAGTTCTCCAGCAAAACGCTATGTTCTCCAGCGAAACGCTAAGTTCTCCAGCAAAACGCTAAGTTCTACAGCAAAACGGTAAGTTCTCCAGTGAAACGCTAAGTTCTGCATTACCGAACTAATTTCTCAATTGAAACGCAAAGTTCTCCAGCAAAACGCTAAGTTCTCCAGGAAATCGCTAAGTTCTCCAGTGAAACGCTAAGTGCTCCAGCGAAATACTAAGTTCTTCAGTGAAACGCTAAGTTCTCCAGTGAAACACTAAGTTCTCCAGCAAAACGCTAAGATCTCCAACGAAATGATAAGTTCTGCATTACCGAACTAATTTCTCAATTGAAACGCTAAGGTCTCCAGCAAAACACTAATTTTTAGAGCGAAATCCTAAGTTCTCCACCGAAACACTAAGTTGTCCAGCGAAACGTTAAGTTCTCCAACAAAATCGTAAGTTCTGCATTACCGAACTAATTTCCCAATTGAAACACAAAGTTCTCCAGCAAAACGCTAACTTCTCCAGCGAAACGCTAAGTTCACCAGCAAAACATTAAGTTCTCCAGCAAAACGCTAAGTTCTCCAGCAAAACGCTAAGTTCTCCAGCAAAACGCTAAGTTCTCCAGCAAAACGCTTAGTTCTCCAGTGAAACGCTATGTTCTCCAGCAAAACGCTAAGTTCTCCACCGAAACGCTAAGTTCACCAGCAAAACACTAAGTATTAAAGCAAAACGCTATGTTCTCCGGTGAAACGCTAAGTGCTCCACGGAAACACTAAGTTGTCCAGCGAAACATTAAGTTCTCCAGCGAAACGCTAAGTTCTCCAGCAAAACGCTTACTTCTCCAGCAAAACGGTAAGTTCTGCATTACCGAACCAATTTCTCAATTGAAACACAAAGTTCTCCAGCAAAACACTAAGTTCTCCAGCAAAACGCTAAGTTCTCCAGCAAAACGCTAAGTTCTCCAGCAAAACGCTAAGTTCTCCATTGAAACAGTAAGTTTTACAGCAAAACGCTAAGTTCTCCAGCGAAACGCTTAGTTCTCCAGTGAAACGCTATGTTCTCCAGCAAAACGCTAAGTTCTCCAGCAAAACGCTAAGTTCTACAGCAAAACGCTTTGTTATCCAGCGAAAGGCTAAGTTCTCCAGCAAAACGCTATGTTATCCAGCAAAACGCTAAGTTCTCCAGTGAAACGCTAAGTTCTGCATTACCGAACTAATTTCTCAATTGAAACGCAAAGTTCTCCAGCAAAACGCGAAGTTCTTCAGCAAATCGCTAAGTTCTCCAGTGAAACGCTAAGTGCTCCAGCGAAATACTAAGTTCTTCAGTGAAACGCTAAGTTCTCCAGCGAAACACTAAGTTGTCCAGCGAAACGTTAAGTTCTCCAGTGAAACGCTAAGTGCTGCATTACCGAACTAATTTCTCAATTGAAACGCTATGTTCTCCAGCAAAACGCTAAGTTTTACAGTGAAACGCGAAGTTCACCAGCAAAACGCTAAGTTCTCCAGCAAAACGCTATATTCTCCAGAGACACACTAAGTTGTCCAGCAAAACACTATGTTCTCCAGCGAAACGCTAAGTTTTCCACCAAAACGCTAAGTTCTCCAGTGAAACGCTAAATTCTCTATCAAAACACTAAGTTTTACAGCAAAACGCTAAGTTCTGCAGCGAAACGCTATGTTCTCCAGCAAAATGCTAAGTTGTCCATCGAAACACTATGTTATCCAGTGATAAGCTAAGTTCTCCAGCAAAACGCTATGTCCTCCAGCGAAACGCTAAGTTCTCCAGCGAAACGCTAAGTTCTCCAGCGAAACACTAAGTTCTCCAGCGAAACACTAAGTTCTCCAGCGAAACACTAAGTTCTCCAGTGGAACGATAAGTTCTGCATTACCAAACTAATTTCTCAATTGAAACGCTATGTTCTCCAGCAAAACGCTAAGTTCTACAGCGAAACGCTATGTTCTCCAGCAAAATGCTAAGTTCTCCTGCGAAACACTAAGTTCACCAGCAAAACGCTAAGTTCTCCACAGAAACGATAAGTTCTGCATTACTGAACTAATTTCTCAATTGAAACGCAAAGTTCTCCAGTAAAACGCTAAGTTCTCCAGCGAAACGCTAAGTGCTCCAGCAAAACCCTAAGTTCTCCAGTGAAACGCTAAGTTCTCCAGTGAAACGCTAAGTTCTGAAGCTAAACGCTAAGTTGTCCAGCGAAACATTAAGTTCTCCAGTGAAATGCTAAGTTCTCCAGCAAAACACTAAGTTTTCGTCCAGCGAAACAATATGTTCTGCATTATCGAACTTATTTCTCAATTGAAACACAAAGTTCTACAGCAAAACGCTAAGTTCTCCAGCAAAACACTATGTTCTCCAGCGAAACGCTAAGTTTTCCGCCAAAACGCTAAGTTCTCCAGTGAAATGCTAAATTCTCTATCGAAACACTAAGTTTTACAGCAAAACGCTATGTTCTGCAGCGAAACGCTAAGTTCTCCAGCAAAACGCTAAGTTCTCCAGCGAAACGCTAAGTTCTCCAGCAAAACGCTAACTTCTCCAGCAAAACGCTAACTTCTCCAGCAAAACGCTAACTTCTCCAGCAAAACGCTAACTTCTCCAGCAAAACGCTAACTTCTCCAGCAAAACGCTAACTTCTCCAGCAAAACGCTAACTTCTCCATTACAAAACTAATTTCTCACTTGAAATGCTAAGTTCTCCAGCGAAACTCTAAGTTCTGCATTATGAAAGTAAGTTCTCACTTGAAACGTTGGCTTTTCCAGCGAAACCCCAAGTTCTCCAGCAAAACAGTAAGTTCTGCATTACAAAACTAGCATCTCAATTGAAACCCTAAGATCTCGAGGAAAACACTGACTTCTCCAGCAAAACACTAAGTTCTCCAGGAAAATGCCAAGTTCTCCAGTGAAACGCTAAGTTCTGCATTACGAAAGTCTTTTCTCACTTGAAATGCTAACTTCTCCAGTGAAACGCTCACTTCTCCAGCGAAAACGCTATGTTTTGCATTACGAAACTAAATTCTCATTTGAAATGGGAAGTTCTCCCACAAAACACTAAGTACCGCAGTACGAAGCTAAGTTCTCCATGACAACGGTAAGTTCACCAGTGAAACACTAAGTTCTCCATCGAAACGCTATGTTCTGCATTACGGAACTACTTTCTCAACTGAAACGCTAAGTTCTCCAGGGAAACAAGAACTTCTGTTTTAGAAAGCAAAGTTCTCCAGGAAAACATTAGCATTTCTCCAGTGAAATGCTAAATTCTCCAGTGATAAGCTAAGTTCTGCATTACAAAAGTAATTTCTCTCCTGAAACGCTACGTTCTCCAGGATATCGCCAACTTCACCAGCAAAATGCTAAGTTCTCCAGCGAAACACTAAGTTCTGCATGACAAAACTTACATCTCGATTCAAACGCTACGTTCTCCAGGAAAATACAAAGTTCTGCATTACGAACCCAAGTTCGCCAGGAAAACGCTAAGTTCTCCAGCGAAACGCTAAGTTCTGCATTACGAAACTAGTAACTCAATTGAAACGCTAATTCTCCAGGAAAACGCCGACTTCTCCAGTGAAACGCTATGTTCTCCTGCGAAACACCAAGTTCTGCATTACGGAACTACTTTCTGAATTGAAACGCTAACCTCCCCAGCGAAACGCTAAGTTCTCCAGCAAAACGCTAAGTTCTGGATTACGGAATTAATTTCTCACTTGAAACACTAAGTTCTACAGGGATACAAGAAGTTCTGCATTATGAAGCTAAGTTCTGCAGCAAAATGCCAAGTTCTCCAGCGAAACGCTAAGTTCCGCATTACGAAACTAATATCTCAATTGAAACGTTATGTTCTCTAGAAAAACGCTGACTTCTCCAGCGACACAATAAGTTCTCCAGCAAAACGCTAAGTTCTGCATTACGAAACTAATTTCTCCCTTGAAATGCTAAGTTCTTCAGTGAAACGCCAAGTTCTCCAGCGGAACACTAAATTCCCCAGCGAAACGCTAAGTTCTCCAGCAAAAGGCTAATTTCTATATTCAGAAATTAAGTTCTGCATTATGAAATGCTAAGTTCTGCATTACGAAACTAATTTCTCACTTGAAATGCCAAGTTCTTCAGCGAAACGCTAAGTTCTGTATTACGAAACGCTAAGGTCTGCATTACAAAACGTTAAGTTCTGCATTACGAAACGCTAAGCTCTCCATTACAAAAGGCTGAGTTCTCCAGCAAAACTCTTAAGTTCTCCAGTGAAACACTAAGTTCTTCAGCAAAATGCTAAGTTCTCCAGGAAAAAGCTATGTTTTATATTATGAAACGCTACGTTCTGCATTATGAAATGCTACGTTCTGCATTATGAAATGCTACGCTCTGCATTACGAAACGCTACGTTCTGTATTACGAAAGTCTGAGTTCGGCATTATGAAACTAATTTCTCACTTCAAATGCTGAGTTCTCCAGGAAAACACAAAGTTCTGCATTAGGAAACTAAGTTCTTGTCGTGGTTTAAACCTATTCACACAGTTCGTCCACTCACCCCGTCCACCCCCCACCCCGGACCCAACCTTCTCCCGGAGGGATTGGGAGGAGAATCGAGAGAAAGTAACTCCCATGGGTTGAGATCAAAAGTCCAGTAAGTAAGGTATAATACACATCACCACTGCTACCACCAATCATAATATTGATACGAGAAAGTAACAAGAGAATACGATACCACCTCCGAACGAGTTTAACCCCCCCCCAAGAGAGAGTGTGCCGTTCCGGGTAATTCCCAGTTACCTCCCTGGGCATGACATGCTGTGGTATGGAATACGTCTTTGGTCAGTTTGGGTCAGGTGTCCTGTCTCTGCTTCCTCCCGGCCTCCTCTCGTCCCCAGCAGAGCATGAGACTCACAAAGTCCTTGGCCAGAATAAACATTACTTAACAACAATTACTAACAACTGGTGTTATCACCTCTCTGCCCAGGCTGGAAGTCAAAACACAGAGCTTACACCACTTACTAAGAAGGAGAAAAAAAAATGAACTGTTACTGCTGAACCCAGGACAGTATCCACCCCTTAGTCCATGCCATTCACGTCATGCTCAGATCCCACATTTTTGCACCTCGTGGTGCGTAAATGTTTTTTTCCTTTGGGTACCTCTGGGACATGCCTGCTGATTGTGATGGGGATCAGCATGTTGGCACACACACACAGAGTGTGTTCTGCCCGCAACCATTTTGTCTGATCTCAGAAGTTAAGCAGAGTCAAGTTTGCTTCTTGTCTGGGGTTAGACGACAATATGGGAGGACCAAGAGATCTTCCTCAAGGCTGGACAGTCATGAGTGGCAGTGTATGTGGGACAGCATGAGCAAGTATCTGGTCCACTGGACCCCTCCAGTGCTTTGGAAGCGTCGGAGATGGAAGGCAGCTGTATGGAGTCCCCAGCAACAAGCTGTAGAAACTGCTGAAGGGAACGGTGAATTATTTTGAGCCTCGTGGTCCCATGACACTTCAGGCCATCAGGGTAGAGATGCAACATAGAGATGGACTCATGATCCAGGAGTGGACTTAGCGATGGACGCTATTGCTTACGTTATTCACTAGTGTGAACAGTGCATGCAGCCTCTCCTGCTCTGAGATACTGTTACAAGAGATGGAACTTGATATCATGGACTTGATGGACTCAACAGCTTTATAGGGACTGGGCCATGCACTAAGATAAGAGTGCACTGAGATAAGAGTGATGGTATATTGAAAATGTGGGATCTGAGCATGACTTGAATGGCATAGGATACTGTCCTGGGTTCAGCAGTAGCAGTTATTTTTTCTCCTTCTTAGTAACTACTGTAGTGCTGTGTTTTGATTTTTTGGCCTGGGAACAGTGTTGGTAAGGCTGATGTTTTCAGTTGGTGCTCAAAAGTTTGGTCTGGCCAAGGACTTTCTGAGCCACATGCTCTGCCAGGAAGGAGGGAAAGCTGGGAGGAAGCAGAGACAGGACACCTGACCCAAACTGACAAAAGAGGTATTCCATACCACAGCACATCATGCCTGGGATGTAACAGAGTTACCCGGAAGAGCTGGGGGACTGCAGGGTTGGAAGAGGTATCCGTTGGTGCTCGGCTGGGGGGAGTGGGGCGAATTATTGGTCAGCTAGTGTTGAGGTGTAGTTTTCTTTCCTCTTGTTATTTCCTTTATTATTATTGGTGGTAGCGGTAGTGATTTGTGTTATACCTTAGTTACTAAACTGTTCTTATCTCAACCGGTGGCAGTTGTATTCCTTTTGATTCTTCTCTCCGTCCCTCCAGGAGCAGGGGGGGGCAAGAAGGGGGGGAGTGAGCAAACGAGGTTTATGGCTGGGTTTGAACCACGACAGTTCTCCAGCAAAACGCAGAGTTCTCTAGCAAAACGCAGAGTTCTCCAGCAAAATGCAGAGTTCTGCAATCCTAAACGTCGAGTTCTGCATTCCAAAACGTCGAGTTCTGCATTCCAAAACGCCGAGTTCGACATTATGAAAATAAGGTATGCATTACGAAATGCTCAGTTCTCCAGCAAAACTGTATGTTTTCCAGCGAAACCGTAAGTTCTGCATGACGAAAGTAAATTCTCACTTTAAACGCTAAGTTCTCCGGGGAAACACTAAGTTCTGCATTAGGAAAGGCTGAGTTCTGCATTAGGAAAGGCTGAGTTCTGCATTAGGAAAGGCTGACTACTCCAGCGAAACACTGAGTTCTCCAGCAACAAGCTGAGTTCTTCAGAAAAACACCAAGTTCTCTAGCAAAACACAAATTTCTGCATTACAAAGCTAAGTTCTCCAGGAAAACGCTAAGTTCTCCAGCAGAGCACTAAGTTCTTCAGCGAAGCACTAAGTTCTGCATTACAAAAGTAATTTCTCAATTGAAATGCTATGTTCTCCAGGGAAACGTTAAGTTCTCCAGCAAAACGCTAAGTTCTGCATTACAAAACAAATTTCTCAACTGAAACACTAAGTTCTCCTGGAAAACACTAAGTTCTGCATTATGGAACTTGTTTCTCAATTGAAGTGCTAAGTACTCCAGCAAAACACTCAGTTCTGCATGACGAAAGTAATTTCTCAATTGAAACGCAAAGTTCTTCAGGAAAACGCTAAGTTTTCCAGCAAAACGCTAGAGTTCTCCAGTGAAATGTTAAGATCTGCATTACGAAACTAATTTCTCAATTGAAATGCTAAGTTCTCCAGGAAAACACTAAGTTCTGCATTATGAAACTAACTTCTCACTTGAAACACTAATTTTCCAGGAAAACGTTACTTTCTCCAGTGAAACGCTAAAGTTCTCCAGCAAAACGCTAAGTTCTGCATTACGAAACTATGTTCTCAATTGAAGTGTTAAGTTCTGCATTACGCAACGCTCAGGTCTGCATTACGCAACGCTCAGGTCTGCATTACAAAAGGCTGAGTTCTCCAGCGAAACAATGAGTTCTCCAGCAGAACGCTGAGTTCTACATCACGAAACAGTAAGTTCTGCATTACGAAAGGCTGAGTTCTGCATTATGCATCTTATTTCTCAATTGAAACGCTGAGTTTTGCATTGTGAAAGGCTGAGTTGTACATTCCGAAACTAAGTTCCCCAGGGAGACGCCACGTTCTGCACTACGAAACACCACCGTCTGCATTATGAAACACCACGGTCTGTGGCGAAACACCACCGTCTTCGGCGAAATGCTACGTCCTGCATTACCAAACTAAGTTACCTATCGAAACGCTATGCTCTTCATCGAAACGCTATGCTCTCCTAACAGCAGCATTCTAAGCCTAACACCTGCATTCTAAGCCTAACACCAATAACTTTTACCTTACATAAACTTAGGAAATTAGTAACATCACACATTTCTTTTAAATACATTTACATACATAAATGACATTGTTCACATTTTAAAATTCAATCCTTAGAAATTCAACAACACTTTAGTACTTACACAAGACGCTCAACACGTAGCATGCTTTGTCACATAACGATCATCAGACGTCCCTTTACAAACGGCAATGCAGCCTTCCATTTGTCATGGAAAACTTTCATACCTTTAACTGAAATCTTCTATATGCTGCGAATCTCCATCCAAGAACAAACAGAGCTGCTTTTAAATCTATAGGTTCTCAACGTGCTTACCTGCAGACAAAAATACATTTCTATCAATATTATTACAATATGTCCTCTAAAAATTCTCCCCTCACTTTACTTTTCTCTATTTCTGCAAAGATAACTATTTGCATGCAACAGACAATACTCACTGCACCTAAACATGCTTAACAACCACCTACACCCACATAGGAGACAGCAACTTAAGGGCTGCCACACCAACTCTCACATGTTCTTTCCCAATACAAAACAACACCCCCACAGAGTGGCTTCATGAATTCTCAGCAACTGAATTTGCTGAAGCCTCAAAATTACCCTGCCTGAATAACCCATAACTGCACCAACCACAACTCAAACATAGGCAGAGATGCACATCAAATCATGGACTGGCTGGAAACAATAAAAAAAAACTCACCTGAGGGAGGGAAAAAAAAGTCCTCTGTCAGTGACTGTTGTTTCTAAACATCCAAAGACCTGAAAAAAAAAATTCAATCTAAAACCCACGTCCCACGCATAGAGACAACCCTTAAGCCTAGAACCGCCCACACATGATTCCACACATCTATACATGCTCTCAGGCATTCCAAATAGATCACCCTGCTGCATGCCACGCAGGTACAAACTCCGCCTCCACTTGTCGCTGCCATGCCTACCCCTGCCTCGTCATAATCAATCTGTGGGAACCGGGTTCTTGGGAACATCCTAAACACCCTTTTGCCAAAACTATATCCCTGCACCTACCGCTGCTCAAACATAGGCTATGACAAATGTTAACTGTCACAGAGATCATTACGGATAAACAGCTACAGTGTGATTATAAAAACCCACCACCTATGTTCCAGAGCTCAAGAACTTCAGGTCAGAGAAAACTAGAGATAAGCATGTAACTGCCAATAGGCTTATTAATATCGGAAAATACAGACATAGGAAGAATACAGTAAAGGGTATGGTTTCATGGTTGCTTAGCTCACCAACCCCAAAGACCCTGTGAAGACCATCAGCAAACCAGGTCCAAGAACTGTCACAGTGGTGCGAGGTGGCAGGCTCAGCGTTAGCGGGTGTCCCCATGTAGGCAACGGTCACCTGGGCAGGATGACCTTCTCCCTCCCTCACATAGCATGAGGCTTGGGCTTTCATACTCACAAAAAAGAATACTCATTGCGACGCAAGGGGCCATCCTACATCAGATGAAGTGGCCAACAATATCTAGGAAGGTCTGCAAGGGTTACACTTCATGCAGTTCTAAAGCAGAACTCTACAGGGAGGAAACAAAGCTGGACTTGTCATGAAACAGCCAAAGCAGCTATCTCTGCTAAGAGCCAAAGACAACAAACAGTACTTTCCCACCCTTGTGTGTTTCACCACAGACCATTGCCTGTTGTCCCTGACACAACAGCACAGACTTAAGCAGCACAAATAGCACCTTTATATCCTTGCTTTTGATTCCAAAGTACTAGCTTCACTACAGCTGTCCATTCCTCTCAAAGGCCCCTCCAAGTGTGTTCTGAGACTTCCAGACATTCTGACTCAGATAGTACATCGGAACACTATATTTCAAAGCCCTTCCTGCCATTCTGACATTGTCCCCCACCCCTGCCCCAAAAAAACAGTACCTTCACTTAGCATGCATTGTACCATGGGTCTTCAGGCAGCCTCCCTGCTCAGAACTCCTGCAGCAGACTTCACCAATGCCACACCCGTTACCAAGTTCCTCTTCATCATCTGCCAGAAGCAAACAAAGAAAGGGGAACACACTATCCTGGCCGTCATCACCACCACACCAGCCGACCAGAGCGACCTGACCTATCATAACCTTCTGCCTCCTCCAAATATTCTCAACATTGTGCTCGCCTTGCCTGTCCCAAACGGACTAGGACTAGGACTCTTATGGATTCCGCAACCTAGGAGTGCAATAGAGAAAAATGACCAGAGTGTTTGCAAAAACGGACTAACCCCACTATCCTCCTGCTTACCTCCCTGACTCACCTCAAGCACTCATCTGACTCCCAAGCTATAGGACAGGCCCTGCAATACCAAATGCAAATACTCAATCCCTTTGCCATGTTCTCCTCATTGCCCAGACATCATACACACACACAAAAACCCCTTAACTCTTTACAACTATCCACGCTTTGTGCCTTCACATCTCCCAAGCTGGCGGCAGCACGTGAAAAAGAAACAAAAGCAGGCATGCTGAGAGAGGACTCAAAGATGCACCTTTAACTTACCAAGTGCCATCTCCTTCTATTGTCATTTTACTGCTCGCACAGTGGACTTTGCAGATCTTTGGTTCCCTGTATGAGACAATGTATTGCTTACAAAGTACAACACAAGAGAAGCTTCAAATTCCTCGTTGTTCTCAACTCTAAGCTCACACACACACACACAAACACACAAACCCCTTAACTCCTCACAGCCCTCCTCAGCTGCCACCTTCACCTCCCCCAGGTTACCTGCAGCACCTGAAACACAAAGGGAAACAGACAAATGCTGAGAGAGGGTTTAAAGATGCACCCTTACCTCAGCAAGTCCCTTCTCGCTCTGCTGTCACTCTGCTGCTCATCTGCTGGCCTTTGCACGTCTTACCTGCTCTTCATTGAGCCCGGGCTCTCCCTGCAGAACACAGCCTTAAGAGATGCTTTTAATTTCACAAAAACTGAAAGACACTATCAGTTGCTGCTTCACCCAGCTAAGCATAGCTCACCCAGTCCAAGTAAGCTGCGGGACACAGAGCCCTACTGCGCTCCTCCATCTGCACCTCCTAATTTAAAACACGCAGCAAATCAAAAGCCCGCCAGGATAATCAACTGGAACTTGCTTCCAAGGAATCTTGGAATTCTTAGGATCTTGCCACAGTTGCCAAGTTCCTTTCCATCATCTGCAACAACAAACAAACGGGAGCACACTGTGCTGGCTGTCACTACCCCCACCCAACCAGCAATGCCAGCCTGTTCCGTAACAAACCCCTGCCTCCTCCAATGCTCCTCAACACGGTGCTCGCAGGCTCCACATTGATTCCGGAGCATGATGACGGGCTGTCTCCTGCAATCCAGAACCTAGGAGTACAAGGGAGACAAATTACCACCGTGCTTGCAAGAAGGGACCAAGCCACAACCCCTATTGTTACCTCCCTGCCTCACCACACACACTCACCTGACTCCAGATGTAAAACACAGGACCTGCAACACCAAACACAAATACTGCACCCCCTTGCCGTGATATTTTCAAATCTGAGCCCATACACACAACCCACTTATCTTCTCACGGCCCTCCTCCATTTGCCTCTTCACCTCTCCTGAGTTGGCCGCAGCACCTGAAAAACAACTAATTGGAAACACACAGAGAAGGTTCAAAGCAGCAACCATGCCTCCGGAAGTCCCGCCTCCCTCTCCCGTCACTTTACTGCTCATCCACTGGCCTTCGCAGGCCTGCGGTTCTATTCTACAAGCCCGTGCACTGTCTACAGAACACAAATACAAGGAATGTTTCCAAGTTCATGACAATTGCAAGACATTCCATCAGTTGAGCTATGTTTAGCGGGCTGAAGCAGCAGGTTGCCCAAGGCAGCTCTGGGTCAGAGGTCTTGCTCAGCTCCTTCTTCTGCACCTCCTAATTGAAAATAAACAGCAAAGCATAAGCCAGACAGGAGATTAAGCTGGAACTTCTTCCTTCTGACATAGCAAGTTCACCCCCCTGGTACCTTCAACTCTGCTCAACCCACCCACAGCAGCCTCTCACACGTGCCTATCCACCTCGCCATCTGCAAGAACAACCTGGTATTAGTCACTGCAACGCCAAGCAAAAGCTTAGTCTGCCTAAAAGCCTCAGGCCACACTCACACCGACACTTAGGTTGACATGCAGTCACACACTGGCATTCAGACACTCTCAGAACAGGCCCTCACACCCTCCGGCTCACACACTAACTCCAGATATATACTATCACACCCACTCCCAAGCAGACTCTCTGCCCCCGACTCATTCATTACAAGCTTATTCCCAGAGCTCTTCTGTCCATTCACACAGATCATCAAGAGTAGACAGCTACACTGTGATTATAAAAACCCACCACCTCCCTTCCAGAGCTCAAGAACTCCAGGTCAGAAAAACCAGAGACAAACAGAACTGCCAACTACTTTATTAACATGGGAAACTACAGAGATACTCAAGGATACTTCTCATGCCTGCCTATCTTCCCAACCCCAAGGACCCTGCCAAGACCACCAGCAAACCAGCTCCGAGAATCATCACGGCCGTGCGAGGTGGCAGGCTCAACCTTAGCGGGCGTCCCCGCGCAGGCAACGGTCGCCTGGGTGGGATGAGCTTCTGCCTCCCTCACACGGCATGAGGCTCGGGCTTCCATACTCACAAACGGGCACGCTCATTGCGACGCAGGGGGCCAGCCCACATCGCAAGAAGTGGCCAACAATATCTGGGAAGGTCTGCAAGGCTCAGGACTTTTCCAGGCAGTTCTAAAGCACAACTTCCTGGGTAGGAAACAAAGCTGGACTCGTCTTGAAACAGCCAAAGCACCACTCTCTGCGAGGAGCCAAAGGCGACAAACAGCACTTGCCCACCCTTGTGTGTTTCACCACGGACCATTACCTATTGTCCCGGACGCAACACCCCAGACTTAAGCCCCACAAATGGCACCTTTTCATCCTGGCATTTAAATCTGAGGCACCACCTGCGCTATAGCTGACCATTTACCTCCCAGCCACCTCCGACTGTGTCCTCAGACATTCTGGCTCAAATACTACATTGGAATGCTACATCTCAAACCCCTTCCTGCCATTCTGACGTTGTCCCCCACGCCCTCGCCTCCTACAGGAGGCCCTCTACTTAGCGTGCGTAGTGCCGTGCGTCTCGAGGCGGCCTCACTGCTCAGAACTCCCACAGCAGACGCCAGCCATCTTGCTGCCGTTACCAAGTTCCTCTTCATCATCTGCCAGAAACAAACAAAGAAAGGGGAACACGTTGTGCTGGCCATCATCTCCAGCATCCCAGCCATCCAGCCCGGCCTCTTCCTTACCAACCGTCTGCCTCCTCCCAAGCTCCTCAACACTGTGCTCACCTGTGCCAAAGCCATTCCAGACTCTGACGCCGGGCCTCTCCTCCCCTGCGTGCCCTAGGAGTGCAACAGAAGCCAGTGACCATGGTTCTTGCCAAAGTGACCCACTCCACAATCCTTCCGCTTACCTCCCTGACTCACCTCAAGCACTCATCCGACTCCCAACCTAGAGGGCAACACCTGCAATACCAAACACAAATACTGAACCCCTTTACCACGTTCTTCTCAACTCTAAGCTCACACACACACACACACACACACACACAAACCCCTGAACTCCTCACAGCCCTCCTCCGTTGGCACCTTCACCTCTCCCGAGTTACCTGCGGCACCTGAAACACAAAGGGAAACAGACAAACGCTGAGAGAGGGTTCCAAGATGCACCCTGCCCTCAGCAAGTCCCATCTCCCTCTCCCGTCACTCTGCTGCTCGTCCGCTGGCCTTTGCACGTCTTCCGTTCTCTTCTTTGAGCCCGTGCACCCCCTGCAGAACACAACATTAAGAGCTGGTTTTAATTTCACAAAAACTACAAGGCACTCCATCAGGTGCTGCTTCACTCTGCTAAGCATAGCTCACCTAGTCCAAGTCAGCTCTGGGGCACAGACCTCGCTGCGCTCCTCGCTCCGCACCTCCAAATTCAAAACGCACAGCAAGCCAGAAGACAGCCAGGAGAGTAAGCTGGAACTTCCTTCTGACACCACAATTTTACCCACCTGGTACCATCGCTCCACTCAACCCTCCTCCATCAGCCTCTCACACGCGGCTATCCATCTCGCCATCTGCAAGAACAACCTGGCATTAGTCACCGCAACGCCAAGCAAACCTTAGTCTGCCTCTAAGTCTCAGGCCAGACTCACACCGGCGCTCAGGTTGACATGCATACACAGACTGACATTCACACACTCTCAACACAGACCCTCACACCCTCTGGCTCACACACTAACTCCACATAATACTACCACTCCCACTCCCAAGCAGACTCTCTCGCCCTCACTCATTCATTACAAGCTTATTCCCAGAGCTCTTCTGTCCATTCACACAGATCATCAAGAGTAGACAGCTACACTGTGATTATAAAAACCCACCACCTCCCTTCCAGAGCTCAAGAACTCCAGGTCAGAAAAACCAGAGACAAACAGAACTGCCAACTACTTTATTAACATGGGAAACTACAGAGATACTCAAGGATACTTCTCATGCCTGCCTATCTTCCCAACCCCAAGGACCCTGCCAAGACCACCAGCAAACCAGCTCCGAGAATCATCACGGCCGTGCGAGGTGGCAGGCTCAACCTTAGCGGGCGTCCCCGCGCAGGCAACGGTCGCCTGGGTGGGATGAGCTTCTGCCTCCCTCACACGGCATGAGGCTCGGGCTTCCATACTCACAAACGGGCACGCTCATTGCGACGCAGGGGGCCAGCCCACATCGCAAGAAGTGGCCAACAATATCTGGGAAGGTCTGCAAGGCTCAGGACTTTTCCAGGCAGTTCTAAAGCACAACTTCCTGGGTAGGAAACAAAGCTGGACTCGTCTTGAAACAGCCAAAGCACCACTCTCTGCGAGGAGCCAAAGGCGACAAACAGCACTTGCCCACCCTTGTGTGTTTCACCACGGACCATTACCTATTGTCCCGGACGCAACACCCCAGACTTAAGCCCCACAAATGGCACCTTTTCATCCTGGCATTTAAATCTGAGGCACCACCTGCGCTATAGCTGACCATTTACCTCCCAGCCACCTCCGACTGTGTCCTCAGACATTCTGGCTCAAATACTACATTGGAATGCTACATCTCAAACCCCTTCCTGCCATTCTGACGTTGTCCCCCACGCCCTCGCCTCCTACAGGAGGCCCTCTACTTAGCGTGCGTAGTGCCGTGCGTCTCGAGGCGGCCTCACTGCTCAGAACTCCCACAGCAGACGCCAGCCATCTTGCTGCCGTTACCAAGTTCCTCTTCATCATCTGCCAGAAACAAACAAAGAAAGGGGAACACGTTGTGCTGGCCATCATCTCCAGCATCCCAGCCATCCAGCCCGGCCTCTTCCTTACCAACCGTCTGCCTCCTCCCAAGCTCCTCAACACTGTGCTCACCTGTGCCAAAGCCATTCCAGACTCTGACGCCGGGCCTCTCCTCCCCTGCGTGCCCTAGGAGTGCAACAGAAGCCAGTGACCATGGTTCTTGCCAAAGTGACCCACTCCACAATCCTTCCGCTTACCTCCCTGACTCACCTCAAGCACTCATCCGACTCCCAACCTAGAGGGCAACACCTGCAATACCAAACACAAATACTGAACCCCTTTACCACGTTCTTCTCAACTCTAAGCTCACACACACACACACACACACACACACAAACCCCTGAACTCCTCACAGCCCTCCTCCGTTGGCACCTTCACCTCTCCCGAGTTACCTGCGGCACCTGAAACACAAAGGGAAACAGACAAACGCTGAGAGAGGGTTCCAAGATGCACCCTGCCCTCAGCAAGTCCCATCTCCCTCTCCCGTCACTCTGCTGCTCGTCCGCTGGCCTTTGCACGTCTTCCGTTCTCTTCTTTGAGCCCGTGCACCCCCTGCAGAACACAACATTAAGAGCTGGTTTTAATTTCACAAAAACTACAAGGCACTCCATCAGGTGCTGCTTCACTCTGCTAAGCATAGCTCACCTAGTCCAAGTCAGCTCTGGGGCACAGACCTCGCTGCGCTCCTCGCTCCGCACCTCCAAATTCAAAACGCACAGCAAGCCAGAAGACAGCCAGGAGAGTAAGCTGGAACTTCCTTCTGACACCACAATTTTACCCACCTGGTACCATCGCTCCACTCAACCCTCCTCCATCAGCCTCTCACACGCGGCTATCCATCTCGCCATCTGCAAGAACAACCTGGCATTAGTCACCGCAACGCCAAGCAAACCTTAGTCTGCCTCTAAGTCTCAGGCCAGACTCACACCGGCGCTCAGGTTGACATGCATACACAGACTGACATTCACACACTCTCAACACAGACCCTCACACCCTCTGGCTCACACACTAACTCCACATAATACTACCACTCCCACTCCCAAGCAGACTCTCTCGCCCTCACTCATTCATTACAAGCTTATTCCCAGAGCTCTTCTGTCCATTCACACAGATCATCAAGAGTAGACAGCTACACTGTGATTATAAAAACCCACCACCTACGCTCCAGAGCTCAAGAACTCCAGGTCAGAAAAACCAGAGACAAACAGAACTGCCAACTACTTTATTAACATGGGAAACTACAGAGATACTCAAGGATACTTCTCATGCCTGCCTATCTTCCCAACCCCAAGGACCCTGCCAAGACCACCAGCAAACCAGCTCCGAGAATCATCACGGCCGTGCGAGGTGGCAGGCTCAACCTTAGCGGGCGTCCCCGCGCAGGCAACGGTCGCCTGGGTGGGATGAGCTTCTGCCTCCCTCACACGGCATGAGGCTCGGGCTTCCATACTCACAAACGGGCACGCTCATTGCGACGCAGGGGGCCAGCCCACATCGCAAGAAGTGGCCAACAATATCTGGGAAGGTCTGCAAGGCTCAGGACTTTTCCAGGCAGTTCTAAAGCACAACTTCCTGGGTAGGAAACAAAGCTGGACTCGTCTTGAAACAGCCAAAGCACCACTCTCTGCGAGGAGCCAAAGGCGACAAACAGCACTTGCCCACCCTTGTGTGTTTCACCACGGACCATTACCTATTGTCCCGGACGCAACACCCCAGACTTAAGCCCCACAAATGGCACCTTTTCATCCTGGCATTTAAATCTGAGGCACCACCTGCGCTATAGCTGACCATTTACCTCCCAGCCACCTCCGACTGTGTCCTCAGACATTCTGGCTCAAATACTACATTGGAATGCTACATCTCAAACCCCTTCCTGCCATTCTGACGTTGTCCCCCACGCCCTCGCCTCCTACAGGAGGCCCTCTACTTAGCGTGCGTAGTGCCGTGCGTCTCGAGGCGGCCTCACTGCTCAGAACTCCCACAGCAGACGCCAGCCATCTTGCTGCCGTTACCAAGTTCCTCTTCATCATCTGCCAGAAACAAACAAAGAAAGGGGAACACGTTGTGCTGGCCATCATCTCCAGCATCCCAGCCATCCAGCCCGGCCTCTTCCTTACCAACCGTCTGCCTCCTCCCAAGCTCCTCAACACTGTGCTCACCTGTGCCAAAGCCATTCCAGACTCTGACGCCGGGCCTCTCCTCCCCTGCGTGCCCTAGGAGTGCAACAGAAGCCAGTGACCATGGTTCTTGCCAAAGTGACCCACTCCACAATCCTTCCGCTTACCTCCCTGACTCACCTCAAGCACTCATCCGACTCCCAACCTAGAGGGCAACACCTGCAATACCAAACACAAATACTGAACCCCTTTACCACGTTCTTCTCAACTCTAAGCTCACACACACACACACACACACACACACAAACCCCTGAACTCCTCACAGCCCTCCTCCGTTGGCACCTTCACCTCTCCCGAGTTACCTGCGGCACCTGAAACACAAAGGGAAACAGACAAACGCTGAGAGAGGGTTCCAAGATGCACCCTGCCCTCAGCAAGTCCCATCTCCCTCTCCCGTCACTCTGCTGCTCGTCCGCTGGCCTTTGCACGTCTTCCGTTCTCTTCTTTGAGCCCGTGCACCCCCTGCAGAACACAACATTAAGAGCTGGTTTTAATTTCACAAAAACTACAAGGCACTCCATCAGGTGCTGCTTCACTCTGCTAAGCATAGCTCACCTAGTCCAAGTCAGCTCTGGGGCACAGACCTCGCTGCGCTCCTCGCTCCGCACCTCCAAATTCAAAACGCACAGCAAGCCAGAAGACAGCCAGGAGAGTAAGCTGGAACTTCCTTCTGACACCACAATTTTACCCACCTGGTACCATCGCTCCACTCAACCCTCCTCCATCAGCCTCTCACACGTGGCTATCCATCTCGCCATCTGCAAGAACAACCTGGCATTAGTCACCGCAACGCCAAGCAAACCTTAGTCTGCCTCTAAGTCTCAGGCCAGACTCACACCGGCGCTCAGGTTGACATGCATACACAGACTGACATTCACACACTCTCAACACAGACCCTCACACCCTCTGGCTCACACACTAACTCCACATAATACTACCACTCCCACTCCCAAGCAGACTCTCTCGCCCTCACTCATTCATTACAAGCTTATTCCCAGAGCTCTTCTGTCCATTCACACAGATCATCAAGAGTAGACAGCTACACTGTGATTATAAAAACCCACCACCTCCCTTCCAGAGCTCAAGAACTCCAGGTCAGAAAAACCAGAGACAAACAGAACTGCCAACTACTTTATTAACATGGGAAACTACAGAGATACTCAAGGATACTTCTCATGCCTGCCTATCTTCCCAACCCCAAGGACCCTGCCAAGACCACCAGCAAACCAGCTCCGAGAATCATCACGGCCGTGCGAGGTGGCAGGCTCAACCTTAGCGGGCGTCCCCGCGCAGGCAACGGTCGCCTGGGTGGGATGAGCTTCTGCCTCCCTCACACGGCATGAGGCTCGGGCTTCCATACTCACAAACGGGCACGCTCATTGCGACGCAGGGGGCCAGCCCACATCGCAAGAAGTGGCCAACAATATCTGGGAAGGTCTGCAAGGCTCAGGACTTTTCCAGGCAGTTCTAAAGCACAACTTCCTGGGTAGGAAACAAAGCTGGACTCGTCTTGAAACAGCCAAAGCACCACTCTCTGCGAGGAGCCAAAGGCGACAAACAGCACTTGCCCACCCTTGTGTGTTTCACCACGGACCATTACCTATTGTCCCGGACGCAACACCCCAGACTTAAGCCCCACAAATGGCACCTTTTCATCCTGGCATTTAAATCTGAGGCACCACCTGCGCTATAGCTGACCATTTACCTCCCAGCCACCTCCGACTGTGTCCTCAGACATTCTGGCTCAAATACTACATTGGAATGCTACATCTCAAACCCCTTCCTGCCATTCTGACGTTGTCCCCCACGCCCTCGCCTCCTACAGGAGGCCCTCTACTTAGCGTGCGTAGTGCCGTGCGTCTCGAGGCGGCCTCACTGCTCAGAACTCCCACAGCAGACGCCAGCCATCTTGCTGCCGTTACCAAGTTCCTCTTCATCATCTGCCAGAAACAAACAAAGAAAGGGGAACACGTTGTGCTGGCCATCATCTCCAGCATCCCAGCCATCCAGCCCGGCCTCTTCCTTACCAACCGTCTGCCTCCTCCCAAGCTCCTCAACACTGTGCTCACCTGTGCCAAAGCCATTCCAGACTCTGACGCCGGGCCTCTCCTCCCCTGCGTGCCCTAGGAGTGCAACAGAAGCCAGTGACCATGGTTCTTGCCAAAGTGACCCACTCCACAATCCTTCCGCTTACCTCCCTGACTCACCTCAAGCACTCATCCGACTCCCAACCTAGAGGGCAACACCTGCAATACCAAACACAAATACTGAACCCCTTTACCACGTTCTTCTCAACTCTAAGCTCACACACACACACACACACACACACACAAACCCCTGAACTCCTCACAGCCCTCCTCCGTTGGCACCTTCACCTCTCCCGAGTTACCTGCGGCACCTGAAACACAAAGGGAAACAGACAAACGCTGAGAGAGGGTTCCAAGATGCACCCTGCCCTCAGCAAGTCCCATCTCCCTCTCCCGTCACTCTGCTGCTCGTCCGCTGGCCTTTGCACGTCTTCCGTTCTCTTCTTTGAGCCCGTGCACCCCCTGCAGAACACAACATTAAGAGCTGGTTTTAATTTCACAAAAACTACAAGGCACTCCATCAGGTGCTGCTTCACTCTGCTAAGCATAGCTCACCTAGTCCAAGTCAGCTCTGGGGCACAGACCTCGCTGCGCTCCTCGCTCCGCACCTCCAAATTCAAAACGCACAGCAAGCCAGAAGACAGCCAGGAGAGTAAGCTGGAACTTCCTTCTGACACCACAATTTTACCCACCTGGTACCATCGCTCCACTCAACCCTCCTCCATCAGCCTCTCACACGCGGCTATCCATCTCGCCATCTGCAAGAACAACCTGGCATTAGTCACCGCAACGCCAAGCAAACCTTAGTCTGCCTCTAAGTCTCAGGCCAGACTCACACCGGCGCTCAGGTTGACATGCATACACAGACTGACATTCACACACTCTCAACACAGACCCTCACACCCTCTGGCTCACACACTAACTCCACATAATACTACCACTCCCACTCCCAAGCAGACTCTCTCGCCCTCACTCATTCATTACAAGCTTATTCCCAGAGCTCTTCTGTCCATTCACACAGATCATCAAGAGTAGACAGCTACACTGTGATTATAAAAACCCACCACCTCCCTTCCAGAGCTCAAGAACTCCAGGTCAGAAAAACCAGAGACAAACAGAACTGCCAACTACTTTATTAACATGGGAAACTACAGAGATACTCAAGGATACTTCTCATGCCTGCCTATCTTCCCAACCCCAAGGACCCTGCCAAGACCACCAGCAAACCAGCTCCGAGAATCATCACGGCCGTGCGAGGTGGCAGGCTCAACCTTAGCGGGCGTCCCCGCGCAGGCAACGGTCGCCTGGGTGGGATGAGCTTCTGCCTCCCTCACACGGCATGAGGCTCGGGCTTCCATACTCACAAACGGGCACGCTCATTGCGACGCAGGGGGCCAGCCCACATCGCAAGAAGTGGCCAACAATATCTGGGAAGGTCTGCAAGGCTCAGGACTTTTCCAGGCAGTTCTAAAGCACAACTTCCTGGGTAGGAAACAAAGCTGGACTCGTCTTGAAACAGCCAAAGCACCACTCTCTGCGAGGAGCCAAAGGCGACAAACAGCACTTGCCCACCCTTGTGTGTTTCACCACGGACCATTACCTATTGTCCCGGACGCAACACCCCAGACTTAAGCCCCACAAATGGCACCTTTTCATCCTGGCATTTAAATCTGAGGCACCACCTGCGCTATAGCTGACCATTTACCTCCCAGCCACCTCCGACTGTGTCCTCAGACATTCTGGCTCAAATACTACATTGGAATGCTACATCTCAAACCCCTTCCTGCCATTCTGACGTTGTCCCCCACGCCCTCGCCTCCTACAGGAGGCCCTCTACTTAGCGTGCGTAGTGCCGTGCGTCTCGAGGCGGCCTCACTGCTCAGAACTCCCACAGCAGACGCCAGCCATCTTGCTGCCGTTACCAAGTTCCTCTTCATCATCTGCCAGAAACAAACAAAGAAAGGGGAACACGTTGTGCTGGCCATCATCTCCAGCATCCCAGCCATCCAGCCCGGCCTCTTCCTTACCAACCGTCTGCCTCCTCCCAAGCTCCTCAACACTGTGCTCACCTGTGCCAAAGCCATTCCAGACTCTGACGCCGGGCCTCTCCTCCCCTGCGTGCCCTAGGAGTGCAACAGAAGCCAGTGACCATGGTTCTTGCCAAAGTGACCCACTCCACAATCCTTCCGCTTACCTCCCTGACTCACCTCAAGCACTCATCCGACTCCCAACCTAGAGGGCAACACCTGCAATACCAAACACAAATACTGAACCCCTTTACCACGTTCTTCTCAACTCTAAGCTCACACACACACACACACACACACACAAACCCCTGAACTCCTCACAGCCCTCCTCCGTTGGCACCTTCACCTCTCCCGAGTTACCTGCGGCACCTGAAACACAAAGGGAAACAGACAAACGCTGAGAGAGGGTTCCAAGATGCACCCTGCCCTCAGCAAGTCCCATCTCCCTCTCCCGTCACTCTGCTGCTCGTCCGCTGGCCTTTGCACGTCTTCCGTTCTCTTCTTTGAGCCCGTGCACCCCCTGCAGAACACAACATTAAGAGCTGGTTTTAATTTCACAAAAACTACAAGGCACTCCATCAGGTGCTGCTTCACTCTGCTAAGCATAGCTCACCTAGTCCAAGTCAGCTCTGGGGCACAGACCTCGCTGCGCTCCTCGCTCCGCACCTCCAAATTCAAAACGCACAGCAAGCCAGAAGACAGCCAGGAGAGTAAGCTGGAACTTCCTTCTGACACCACAATTTTACCCACCTGGTACCATCGCTCCACTCAACCCTCCTCCATCAGCCTCTCACACGCGGCTATCCATCTCGCCATCTGCAAGAACAACCTGGCATTAGTCACCGCAACGCCAAGCAAACCTTAGTCTGCCTCTAAGTCTCAGGCCAGACTCACACCGGCGCTCAGGTTGACATGCATACACAGACTGACATTCACACACTCTCAACACAGACCCTCACACCCTCTGGCTCACACACTAACTCCACATAATACTACCACTCCCACTCCCAAGCAGACTCTCTCGCCCTCACTCATTCATTACAAGCTTATTCCCAGAGCTCTTCTGTCCATTCACACAGATCATCAAGAGTAGACAGCTACACTGTGATTATAAAAACCCACCACCTACGCTCCAGAGCTCAAGAACTCCAGGTCAGAGAAAACCAGAGACAAACAGAACTGCCAACTACTTTATTAACATGGGAAACTACAGAGATACTCAAGGATACTTCTCATGCCTGCCTATCTTCCCAACCCCAAGGACCCTGCCAAGACCACCAGCAAACCAGCTCCGAGAATCATCACGGCCGTGCGAGGTGGCAGGCTCAACCTTAGCGGGCGTCCCCGCGCAGGCAACGGTCGCCTGGGTGGGATGAGCTTCTGCCTCCCTCACACGGCATGAGGCTCGGGCTTCCATACTCACAAACGGGCACGCTCATTGCGACGCAGGGGGCCAGCCCACATCGCAAGAAGTGGCCAACAATATCTGGGAAGGTCTGCAAGGCTCAGGACTTTTCCAGGCAGTTCTAAAGCACAACTTCCTGGGTAGGAAACAAAGCTGGACTCGTCTTGAAACAGCCAAAGCACCACTCTCTGCGAGGAGCCAAAGGCGACAAACAGCACTTGCCCACCCTTGTGTGTTTCACCACGGACCATTACCTATTGTCCCGGACGCAACACCCCAGACTTAAGCCCCACAAATGGCACCTTTTCATCCTGGCATTTAAATCTGAGGCACCACCTGCGCTATAGCTGACCATTTACCTCCCAGCCACCTCCGACTGTGTCCTCAGACATTCTGGCTCAAATACTACATTGGAATGCTACATCTCAAACCCCTTCCTGCCATTCTGACGTTGTCCCCCACGCCCTCGCCTCCTACAGGAGGCCCTCTACTTAGCGTGCGTAGTGCCGTGCGTCTCGAGGCGGCCTCACTGCTCAGAACTCCCACAGCAGACGCCAGCCATCTTGCTGCCGTTACCAAGTTCCTCTTCATCATCTGCCAGAAACAAACAAAGAAAGGGGAACACGTTGTGCTGGCCATCATCTCCAGCATCCCAGCCATCCAGCCCGGCCTCTTCCTTACCAACCGTCTGCCTCCTCCCAAGCTCCTCAACACTGTGCTCACCTGTGCCAAAGCCATTCCAGACTCTGACGCCGGGCCTCTCCTCCCCTGCGTGCCCTAGGAGTGCAACAGAAGCCAGTGACCATGGTTCTTGCCAAAGTGACCCACTCCACAATCCTTCCGCTTACCTCCCTGACTCACCTCAAGCACTCATCCGACTCCCAACCTAGAGGGCAACACCTGCAATACCAAACACAAATACTGAACCCCTTTACCACGTTCTTCTCAACTCTAAGCTCACACACACACACACACACACACACACAAACCCCTGAACTCCTCACAGCCCTCCTCCGTTGGCACCTTCACCTCTCCCGAGTTACCTGCGGCACCTGAAACACAAAGGGAAACAGACAAACGCTGAGAGAGGGTTCCAAGATGCACCCTGCCCTCAGCAAGTCCCATCTCCCTCTCCCGTCACTCTGCTGCTCGTCCGCTGGCCTTTGCACGTCTTCCGTTCTCTTCTTTGAGCCCGTGCACCCCCTGCAGAACACAACATTAAGAGCTGGTTTTAATTTCACAAAAACTACAAGGCACTCCATCAGGTGCTGCTTCACTCTGCTAAGCATAGCTCACCTAGTCCAAGTCAGCTCTGGGGCACAGACCTCGCTGCGCTCCTCGCTCCGCACCTCCAAATTCAAAACGCACAGCAAGCCAGAAGACAGCCAGGAGAGTAAGCTGGAACTTCCTTCTGACACCACAATTTTACCCACCTGGTACCATCGCTCCACTCAACCCTCCTCCATCAGCCTCTCACACGCGGCTATCCATCTCGCCATCTGCAAGAACAACCTGGCATTAGTCACCGCAACGCCAAGCAAACCTTAGTCTGCCTCTAAGTCTCAGGCCAGACTCACACCGGCGCTCAGGTTGACATGCATACACAGACTGACATTCACACACTCTCAACACAGACCCTCACACCCTCTGGCTCACACACTAACTCCACATAATACTACCACTCCCACTCCCAAGCAGACTCTCTCGCCCTCACTCATTCATTACAAGCTTATTCCCAGAGCTCTTCTGTCCATTCACACAGATCATCAAGAGTAGACAGCTACACTGTGATTATAAAAACCCACCACCTACGCTCCAGAGCTCAAGAACTCCAGGTCAGAAAAACCAGAGACAAACAGAACTGCCAACTACTTTATTAACATGGGAAACTACAGAGATACTCAAGGATACTTCTCATGCCTGCCTATCTTCCCAACCCCAAGGACCCTGCCAAGACCACCAGCAAACCAGCTCCGAGAATCATCACGGCCGTGCGAGGTGGCAGGCTCAACCTTAGCGGGCGTCCCCGCGCAGGCAACGGTCGCCTGGGTGGGATGAGCTTCTGCCTCCCTCACACGGCATGAGGCTCGGGCTTCCATACTCACAAACGGGCACGCTCATTGCGACGCAGGGGGCCAGCCCACATCGCAAGAAGTGGCCAACAATATCTGGGAAGGTCTGCAAGGCTCAGGACTTTTCCAGGCAGTTCTAAAGCACAACTTCCTGGGTAGGAAACAAAGCTGGACTCGTCTTGAAACAGCCAAAGCACCACTCTCTGCGAGGAGCCAAAGGCGACAAACAGCACTTGCCCACCCTTGTGTGTTTCACCACGGACCATTACCTATTGTCCCGGACGCAACACCCCAGACTTAAGCCCCACAAATGGCACCTTTTCATCCTGGCATTTAAATCTGAGGCACCACCTGCGCTATAGCTGACCATTTACCTCCCAGCCACCTCCGACTGTGTCCTCAGACATTCTGGCTCAAATACTACATTGGAATGCTACATCTCAAACCCCTTCCTGCCATTCTGACGTTGTCCCCCACGCCCTCGCCTCCTACAGGAGGCCCTCTACTTAGCGTGCGTAGTGCCGTGCGTCTCGAGGCGGCCTCACTGCTCAGAACTCCCACAGCAGACGCCAGCCATCTTGCTGCCGTTACCAAGTTCCTCTTCATCATCTGCCAGAAACAAACAAAGAAAGGGGAACACGTTGTGCTGGCCATCATCTCCAGCATCCCAGCCATCCAGCCCGGCCTCTTCCTTACCAACCGTCTGCCTCCTCCCAAGCTCCTCAACACTGTGCTCACCTGTGCCAAAGCCATTCCAGACTCTGACGCCGGGCCTCTCCTCCCCTGCGTGCCCTAGGAGTGCAACAGAAGCCAGTGACCATGGTTCTTGCCAAAGTGACCCACTCCACAATCCTTCCGCTTACCTCCCTGACTCACCTCAAGCACTCATCCGACTCCCAACCTAGAGGGCAACACCTGCAATACCAAACACAAATACTGAACCCCTTTACCACGTTCTTCTCAACTCTAAGCTCACACACACACACACACACACACACAAACCCCTGAACTCCTCACAGCCCTCCTCCGTTGGCACCTTCACCTCTCCCGAGTTACCTGCGGCACCTGAAACACAAAGGGAAACAGACAAACGCTGAGAGAGGGTTCCAAGATGCACCCTGCCCTCAGCAAGTCCCATCTCCCTCTCCCGTCACT
The DNA here is from genome assembly GCF_037157495.1 of Lathamus discolor. Classification (NCBI taxonomy): domain Eukaryota; kingdom Metazoa; phylum Chordata; class Aves; order Psittaciformes; family Psittacidae; genus Lathamus; species Lathamus discolor. The sequence continues at coordinate 220,770 of NW_027069394.1, read as the reverse complement.
CTGCTGCTCGTCCGCTGGCCTTTGCACGTCTTCCGTTCTCTTCTTTGAGCCCGTGCACCCCCTGCAGAACACAACATTAAGAGCTGGTTTTAATTTCACAAAAACTACAAGGCACTCCATCAGGTGCTGCTTCACTCTGCTAAGCATAGCTCACCTAGTCCAAGTCAGCTCTGGGGCACAGACCTCGCTGCGCTCCTCGCTCCGCACCTCCAAATTCAAAACGCACAGCAAGCCAGAAGACAGCCAGGAGAGTAAGCTGGAACTTCCTTCTGACACCACAATTTTACCCACCTGGTACCATCGCTCCACTCAACCCTCCTCCATCAGCCTCTCACACGTGGCTATCCATCTCGCCATCTGCAAGAACAACCTGGCATTAGTCACCGCAACGCCAAGCAAACCTTAGTCTGCCTCTAAGTCTCAGGCCAGACTCACACCGGCGCTCAGGTTGACATGCATACACAGACTGACATTCACACACTCTCAACACAGACCCTCACACCCTCTGGCTCACACACTAACTCCACATAATACTACCACTCCCACTCCCAAGCAGACTCTCTCGCCCTCACTCATTCATTACAAGCTTATTCCCAGAGCTCTTCTGTCCATTCACACAGATCATCAAGAGTAGACAGCTACACTGTGATTATAAAAACCCACCACCTACGCTCCAGAGCTCAAGAACTCCAGGTCAGAGAAAACCAGAGACAAACAGAACTGCCAACTACTTTATTAACATGGGAAACTACAGAGATACTCAAGGATACTTCTCATGCCTGCCTATCTTCCCAACCCCAAGGACCCTGCCAAGACCACCAGCAAACCAGCTCCGAGAATCATCACGGCCGTGCGAGGTGGCAGGCTCAACCTTAGCGGGCGTCCCCGCACAGGCAACGGTCGCCTGGGTGGGATGAGCTTCTGCCTCCCTCACACGGCATGAGGCTCGGGCTTCCATACTCACAAACGGGCACGCTCATTGCGACGCAGGGGGCCAGCCCACATCGCAAGAAGTGGCCAACAATATCTGGGAAGGTCTGCAAGGCTCAGGACTTTTCCAGGCAGTTCTAAAGCACAACTTCCTGGGTAGGAAACAAAGCTGGACTCGTCTTGAAACAGCCAAAGCACCACTCTCTGCGAGGAGCCAAAGGCGACAAACAGCACTTGCCCACCCTTGTGTGTTTCACCACGGACCATTACCTACTGTCCCGGACGCAACACCCCAGACTTAAGCCCCACAAATGGCACCTTTTCATCCTGGCATTTAAATCTGAGGCACCACCTGCGCTATAGCTGACCATTTACCTCCCAGCCACCTCCGACTGTGTCCTCAGACATTCTGGCTCAAATACTACATTGGAATGCTACATCTCAAACCCCTTCCTGCCATTCTGACGTTGTCCCCCACGCCCTCGCCTCCTACAGGAGGCCCTCTACTTAGCGTGCGTAGTGCCGTGCGTCTCGAGGCGGCCTCACTGCTCAGAACTCCCACAGCAGACGCCAGCCATCTTGCTGCCGTTACCAAGTTCCTCTTCATCATCTGCCAGAAACAAACAAAGAAAGGGGAACACGTTGTGCTGGCCATCATCTCCAGCATCCCAGCTATCTATGCCAGCCTTTTCTGTAACTCTACTTCGCCTTTACATTATGCTCACCTACTCCCAATCTATTGCAGAATACAATGCTGGGCTTCTCCTGCACTCTAGGACCTAGGAGTACAATAGAAAGAAATGACCATGGTGCTTGTAAAAAGTGACCAACCCCCACAACCCTTATTGTTACCTCTCCGACTCACCTCAAATACTCATCTGACTGCAGAAGTAGAACGCAAGACCTGCAATAACCAACACTACTACTGAACCCTTTGCCATGTTATTCTCAGCTCTTACTCACCACTCACGCAGACAACCTTCTGACAACCCTCCTCAGCTGGCAGCTTCACCTCTCTTGATTTAAGTGTGGCACCTAAAAAAGAAATGGAAACAGGCACTCATGGAGAGAAAAACAGAAGCTTTGGCCGACCCTGAAATAAGTTGCTACTGGGGTGTTCCAAGCATGGCTCACCTTGACTGAGTCATCTGAATGTTATTTTTCAGCTCGAGTGTGAGGATGAGTTTGAGCCAGGGAGTCTTAGCCAGGTAGTCAGAACCAGGAATTCTGTGTTAGAATCAACTTGAGATTTGTGTGGATGCATGAGCCAGTCAGTGTCAGACTAAGCCTAAGTGAGTGTGAGGAGAAGTCAGCGCCAGAGAACGTCTGTGCAGCTTAAACATGAACATGAGTCTGAGCCAGTCTGTGTGAGAAGGAGCCTGCACTGTCTGCCAGTCTTGAATATGAGTCTAAGCCAATGAAAGCCAGAAAATTAAAGCTGGGGAGCAGGCAATGAACCAGAACCAGACGAAACAAGACCCAGCTGTGGATCGTCAGGGTGCTTTTATCCCAGCTGGGAGTTTGCCCCACCCCTGACCCAGGGCACTGGGGGAAGGGCTGTGGGTGACACCCTCCCTCCCTAACACAGTCAAGCTGTAGCTGCCCTACCCATGTAAGCTCATGCTACAGAGTAACCCCCTGCCTTTCCCTCAGCCCCATGCTACATTTCAAACCCCGGACCTTGTCCCCCACCCTCCAGCCCCAAGCAGCAGTCCCTCTACTTAGCTTCCATAGTGCCATGGGTTTCAAGCTGGCCTTGATGCTCAGAACACCCACATCAGAGTCCTGTGATCTTGCCACAGCTGCCAAGTTTCTCTTTATCACCTGCAGCAAACAAACGAGCAAACAGGAACACACTGTGCTGGCCACCATCATCACCAGCACCCCACCCACCAGTGCTGGCCTGCTCTGTAACAGCCCTCTTTCTCCTTCAAAGCTCATCATGTGCTTGCCTGTTCCAAACCCACAGTGGAGTCCGACATTGAGCCTCTCCTCACCTCCAGGTCCTAGGAGTACAATAGAGACAAATGATCACCCTGCTTGCAAAAAGGGACCGACCCCACTATCCTTCTCCTTACCTGTCTGACTCACTTCAAGCACTCATCCGACTCCAAAGGTAGAGGGCAGCCCTGCAACACCGAGCACAAATACTGAACCCCTTTGCCATGCTCTCCTCAACAATTAAGCACCCCCAACACACACAACCCCCGATCTTCTCACAGCCCTCCTGAGTTTGCAGCTTCACCTCCCTCGAGTTATCTGCAGCACCTAGAAAAGTAAAGGGAACATGCACACACTGACAGAGATACAGAAGCTGCACCCTTCCCTCAGGAAGTCCCATCTCTCTCTCCTGTCACTTTACTACTCATCCACTAGCCCTCAGAGCTTTTCCATCCCTTTATTCTAACGTGTACACCCCCTGGAATACACCACCAACAAAAAGTAATTGCAGCTTTATGAAAATGACAAGACCCTAAAATAAATAGCTGCTTGGGTGGTCTAAGCTTTGCTCACCTTGGCTAAATCACCTGAATGTCTTTGTTTAGTTAGAATGTGAGAGCTAGTCTGAACCAGGAAGCCTATGTTAGTCTCGATGTGAGACTCGTGTGGTTGGGCGAGCCAGTCAATGCCAAATTGAGCCTAAATCTGAACTAGAGTGTCTGTGCTGTTTATGTATATGAGCCTGAGCCAGTCTGTGTGGAAGAAAACCTCTTTGAGACTAAGCCCTAGAATGTGAGACAGAAAACCCCCACCCAGTCTGAAACCAAGTATAGTTTTGAGCCTAACTTCATAAAAGTGAAGCTATGGAATCTGAGAATTTTGAAGAGAAATCTAAGCCCCAAAAAGAAACTTCCTGCCATTCTGACGTTGTCCCCCACGCCCTCGCCTCCTACAGGAGGCCCTCTACTTAGCGTGCGTAGTGCTGTGCGTCTCGAGGCGGCCTCACTGCTCAGAACTCCCACAGCAGACGCCAGCCATGCTGCTGCCGTTACCAAGTTCCTCTTCATCATCTGCCAGAAACAAACAAAGAAAGGGGAACACGTTGTGCTGGCCATCATCTCCAGCATCCCAGCCATCCAGCCCGGCCTCTTCCTTACCAACCGTCTGCCTCCTCCCAAGCTCCTCAACACCGTGCTCACCTGTGCCAAAGCCATTCCAGACTCTGACGCCGGGCCTCTCCTCCCCTGCGTGCCCTAGGAGTGCAACAGAAGCCAGTGACCATGGTTCTTGCCAAAGTGACCCACTCCACAATCCTTCCGCTTACCTCCCTGACTCACCTCAAGCACTCATCCGACTCCCAACCTAGAGGGCAACACCTGCAATACCAAACACAAATACTGAATCTTTTTTCCATGTTTTTCTAAACATGAGGGCATCACACTCAAAATGAAACCCTTTACCTTTTTATAGCTGGAACTGGAAGCTGGATGAAACCCTTAGAAGGCTCCTGCTGATGTGACTGAAAAAAAAGCTGTCCTCTGCTTTATGTTTGTAAGTAATGAACACGAATGCCTGACCAGCTTTTAACCAGCCAACACAAGCACTCAGTACATAAAGGACTAAGTTCCAAGAACAAGCTTAACACTTTCAGTTCTAGCAGTGAGTTGGAAGCACCAAAACAGCTCACAAGCTAATGCACTCATTAAAACAGTCAAGCTGTACTACCCTGCCCACTATAAGATGGTGCTAAAAAAAGTCCCACTTAATTTTTCTCATCCCCATGGTGTATTTCAAATCTCTTTCTGCTATCCTGATGCTGTTTCCCCCATCTGTTCTGTGGAAAACTAATCTTTCTGCTTAGTTTTTATAGTGTCATAAGTCTCAAACTAAAATTGTTGCTCAGATCTCCCACACTGGACACATGGGTGTTTACTGCACCCACCCAATTTATTTTTATCATTTGCAGTAACAGGAGTAAAAGGAAAAAATAAAAGAACTGCCACACAACATTCTGCAGACTAAGACAAGGAAATTCCCTGAAATATTTATTATATGCAGACTGTAATGAACAAGCACTCTGTAATTTACAGTTTTAAAATGAGAAATATACAAGGTGAAAAGCATTCTTTTATCTTTCCCTGCCAAAAGTCATCAGTTATTTAACAGTCACTACATCCCAAAAGAACATTAATATTATGTTTTGGTATTCTTTAGACCCAAGTGTCCAACTTAGTTTTTGAAAGAGCACAAACCCAAAGGCACTCTTGAAGAAACTCTTAAACATATAAATGGAATGTTTGCTCAGTAACCACTGTTATAAATATTTTATGAGAAATAAAAGACAAATAATAAGAACATAAACTGTAAACAAATTTTTCTTTAAGTTCTGTGTCTGAGAGCAATTAAAAAAAACGCTTACCTGAACACCACCACTAAGAACAGCACCTCAAGTAAAACCACAGCACAAAGAAATTCATTTATACAAGAAGATGCAAACCAAAGATAGCTTAAAAAAATAGCTCAGAAAAAATCATTTCAAAAAACTCAAAAAACAAAGCAATACACACATCATTAAAACCACAAAACACCCCAAAGACCTTACCTTAAACAGCATCAAATCCTAAAGAAGACCCTTACCCTGAAGCTGTGCCTTATATACCCCAGGCCCTACCCACAACCCCCCCCCTCCCCAGTGCCCAGGCTCAGGGGTGGGGCAAACCAGCTGCTGGGATAAAAACAGCCTGACAAGGTGCACCTGGTTTTTGTTGTTTTGGGTTTGGTTTCTTGGCTGCTCTCTGATTTTAACTTCTTGGGTTTCTTTTTGGGGCTTAGATTTCTCTTCAAAATTCTCAGATTCCATAGCTTCACTTTTATGAAGTTAGGCTCAAAACTATACTTGGTTTCAGACTGGGTGGGGGTTTTCTGTCTCACATTCTAGGGCTTAGTCTCAAAGAGGTTTTCTTCCACACAGACTGGCTCAGGCTCATATACTTAAACAGCACAGACACTCTAGTTCAGATTTAGGCTCAATTTGGCATTGACTGGCTCGCCCAACCACACGAGTCTCACATCGAGACTAACATAGGCTTCCTGGTTCAGACTAGCTCTCACATTCTAACTAAACAAAGACATTCAGGTGATTTAGCCAAGGTGAGCAAAGCTTAGACCACCCAAGCAGCAATTTATTTTAGGGTCTTGTCATTTTCATAAAGCTGCAATTACTTTTTGTTGGTGGTGTATTCCAGGGGGTGTACACGTTAGAATAAAGGGATGGAAAAGCTCTGAGGGCTAGTGGATGAGTAGTAAAGTGACAGGAGAGAGAGATGGGACTTCCTGAGGGAAGGGTGCAGCTTCTGTATCTCTGTCAGTGTGTGCATGTTCCCTTTACTTTTCTAGGTGCTGCAGATAACTCGAGGGAGGTGAAGCTGCAAACTCAGGAGGGCTGTGAGAAGATCGGGGGTTGTGTGTGTTAGGGGTGCTTAATTGTTGAGGAGAGCATGGCAAAGGGGTTCAGTATTTGTGCTCGGTGTTGCAGGGCTGCCCTCTACCTTTGGAGTCGGATGAGTGCTTGAAGTGAGTCAGACAGGTAAGGAGAAGGATAGTGGGGTCGGTCCCTTTTTGCAAGCAGGGTGATCATTTGTCTCTATTGTACTCCTAGGACCTGGAGGTGAGGAGAGGCTCAATGTCGGACTCCACTGTGGGTTTGGAACAGGCAAGCACATGATGAGCTTTGAAGGAGAAAGAGGGCTGTTACAGAGCAGGCCAGCACTGGTGGGTGGGGTGCTGGTGATGATGGTGGCCAGCACAGTGTGTTCCTGTTTGCTCGTTTGTTTGCTGCAGGTGATAAAGAGAAACTTGGCAGCTGTGGCAAGATCACAGGACTCTGATGTGGGTGTTCTGAGCATCAAGGCCAGCTTGAAACCCATGGCACTATGGAAGCTAAGTAGAGGGACTGCTGCTTGGGGCTGGAGGGTGGGGGACAAGGTCCGGGGTTTGAAATGTAGCATGGGGCTGAGGGAAAGGCAGGGGGTTACTCTGTAGCATGAGCTTACATGGGTAGGGCAGCTACAGCTTGACTGTGTTAGGGAGGGAGGGTGTCACCCACAGCCCTTCCCCCAGTGCCCTGGGTCAGGGGTGGGGCAAACTCCCAGCTGGGATAAAAGCACCCTGACGATCCACAGCTGGGTCTTGTTTCGTCTGGTTCTGGTTCATTGCCTGCTCCCCAGCTTTAATTTTCTGGCTTTCATTGGCTTAGACTCATATTCAAGACTGGCAGACAGTGCAGGCTCCTTCTCACACAGACTGGCTCAGACTCATGTTCATGTTTAAGCTGCACAGACGTTCTCTGGCGCTGACTTCTCCTCACACTCACTTAGGCTTAGTCTGACACTGACTGGCTCATGCATCCACACAAATCTCAAGTTGATTCTAACACAGAATTCCTGGTTCTGACTACCTGGCTAAGACTCCCTGGCTCAAACTCATCCTCACACTCGAGCTGAAAAATAACATTCAGATGACTCAGTCAAGGTGAGCCATGCTTGGAACACCCCAGTAGCAACTTATTTCAGGGTCGGCCAAAGCTTCTGTTTTTCTCTCCATGAGTGCCTGTTTCCATTTCTTTTTTAGGTGCCACACTTAAATCAAGAGAGGTGAAGCTGCCAGCTGAGGAGGGTTGTCAGAAGGTTGTCTGCGTGAGTGGTGAGTAAGAGCTGAGAATAACATGGCAAAGGGTTCAGTAGTAGTGTTGGTTATTGCAGGTCTTGCGTTCTACTTCTGCAGTCAGATGAGTATTTGAGGTGAGTCGGAGAGGTAACAATAAGGGTTGTGGGGGTTGGTCACTTTTTACAAGCACCATGGTCATTTCTTTCTATTGTACTCCTAGGTCCTAGAGTGCAGGAGAAGCCCAGCATTGTATTCTGCAATAGATTGGGAGTAGGTGAGCATAATGTAAAGGCGAAGTAGAGTTACAGAAAAGGCTGGCATAGATAGCTGGGATGCTGGAGATGATGGCCAGCACAACGTGTTCCCCTTTCTTTGTTTGTTTCTGGCAGATGATGAAGAGGAACTTGGTAACGGCAGCAAGATGGCTGGCGTCTGCTGTGGGAGTTCTGAGCAGTGAGGCCGCCTCGAGACGCACGGCACTACGCACGCTAAGTAGAGGGCCTCCTGTAGGAGGCGAGGGCGTGGGGGACAACGTCAGAATGGCAGGAAGGGGTTTGAGATGTAGCATTCCAATGTAGTATTTGAGCCAGAATGTCTGAGGACACAGTCGGAGGTGGCTGGGAGGTAAATGGTCAGCTATAGCGCAGGTGGTGCCTCAGATTTAAATGCCAGGATGAAAAGGTGCCATTTGTGGGGCTTAAGTCTGGGGTGTTGCGTCCGGGACAGTAGGTAATGGTCCGTGGTGAAACACACAAGGGTGGGCAAGTGCTGTTTGTCGCCTTTGGCTCCTCGCAGAGAGTGGTGCTTTGGCTGTTTCAAGACGAGTCCAGCTTTGTTTCCTACCCAGGAAGTTGTGCTTTAGAACTGCCTGGAAAAGTCCTGAGCCTTGCAGACCTTCCCAGATATTGTTGGCCACTTCTTGCGATGTGGGCTGGCCCCCTGCGTCGCAATGAGCGTGCCCATTTGTGAGTATGGAAGCCCGAGCCTCATGCCGTGTGAGGGAGGCAGAAGCTCATCCCACCCAGGCGACCGTTGCCTGCGCGGGGACGCCCGCTAAGGTTGAGCCTGCCACCTCGCACGGCCGTGATGATTCTCGGAGCTGGTTTGCTGGTGGTCTTGGCAGGGTCCTTGGGGTTGGGAAGATAGGCAGGCATGAGAAGTATCCTTGAGTATCTCTGTAGTTTCCCATGTTAATAAAGTAGTTGGCAGTTCTGTTTGTCTCTGGTTTTCTCTGACCTGGAGTTCTTGAGCTCTGGAGCGTAGGTGGTGGGTTTTTATAATCACAGTGTAGCTGTCTACTCTTGATGATCTGTGTGAATGGACAGAAGAGCTCTGGGAATAAGCTTGTAATGAATGAGTGAGGGCGAGAGAGTCTGCTTGGGAGTGGGAGTGGTAGTATTATGTGGAGTTAGTGTGTGAGCCAGAGGGTGTGAGGGTCTGTGTTGAGAGTGTGTGAATGTCAGTCTGTGTATGCATGTCAACCTGAGCGCCGGTGTGAGTCTGGCCTGAGACTTAGAGGCAGACTAAGGTTTGCTTGGCGTTGCGGTGACTAATGCCAGGTTGTTCTTGCAGATGGCGAGATGGATAGCCGCGTGTGAGAGGCTGATGGAGGAGGGTTGAGTGGAGCGATGGTACCAGGTGGGTAAAATTGTGGTGTCAGAAGGAAGTTCCAGCTTACTCTCCTGGCTGTCTTCTGGCTTGCTGTGCGTTTTGAATTTGGAGGTGCGGAGCGAGGAGCGCAGCGAGGTCTGTGCCCCAGAGCTGACTTGGACTAGGTGAGCTATGCTTAGCAGAGTGAAGCAGCACCTGATGGAGTGCCTTGTAGTTTTTGTGAAATTAAAACCAGCTCTTAATGTTGTGTTCTGCAGGGGGTGCACGGGCTCAAAGAAGAGAACGGAAGACGTGCAAAGGCCAGCGGACGAGCAGCAGAGTGACGGGTGAGGGAGATGGGACTTGCTGAGGGCAGGGTGCATCTTGGAACCCTCTCTCAGCGTTTGTCTGTTTCCCTTTGTGTTTCAGGTGCCGCAGGTAACTCGGGAGAGGTGAAGGTGCCAACGGAGGAGGGCTGTGAGGAGTTCAGGGGTTTGTGTGTGTGTGTGTGTGTGTGTGTGAGCTTAGAGTTGAGAAGAACGTGGTAAAGGGGTTCAGTATTTGTGTTTGGTATTGCAGGTGTTGCCCTCTAGGTTGGGAGTCGGATGAGTGCTTGAGGTGAGTCAGGGAGGTAAGCGGAAGGATTGTGGAGTGGGTCACTTTGGCAAGAACCATGGTCACTGGCTTCTGTTGCACTCCTAGGGCACGCAGGGGAGGAGAGGCCCGGCGTCAGAGTCTGGAATGGCTTTGGCACAGGTGAGCACAGTGTTGAGGAGCTTGGGAGGAGGCAGACGGTTGGTAAGGAAGAGGCCGGGCTGGATGGCTGGGATGCTGGAGATGATGGCCAGCACAACGTGTTCCCCTTTCTTTGTTTGTTTCTGGCAGATGATGAAGAGGAACTTGGTAACGGCAGCAAGATGGCTGGCGTCTGCTGTGGGAGTTCTGAGCAGTGAGGCCGCCTCGAGACGCACGGCACTACGCACGCTAAGTAGAGGGCCTCCTGTAGGAGGCGAGGGCGTGGGGGACAACGTCAGAATGGCAGGAAGGGGTTTGAGATGTAGCATTCCAATGTAGTATTTGAGCCAGAATGTCTGAGGACACAGTCGGAGGTGGCTGGGAGGTAAATGGTCAGCTATAGCGCAGGTGGTGCCTCAGATTTAAATGCCAGGATGAAAAGGTGCCATTTGTGGGGCTTAAGTCTGGGGTGTTGCGTCCGGGACAATAGGTAATGGTCCGTGGTGAAACACACAAGGGTGGGCAAGTGCTGTTTGTCGCCTTTGGCTCCTCGCAGAGAGTGGTGCTTTGGCTGTTTCAAGACGAGTCCAGCTTTGTTTCCTACCCAGGAAGTTGTGCTTTAGAACTGCCTGGAAAAGTCCTGAGCCTTGCAGACCTTCCCAGATATTGTTGGCCACTTCTTGCGATGTGGGCTGGCCCCCTGCGTCGCAATGAGCGTGCCCGTTTGTGAGTATGGAAGCCCGAGCCTCATGCCGTGTGAGGGAGGCAGAAGCTCATCCCACCCAGGCGACCGTTGCCTGCGCGGGGACGCCCGCTAAGGTTGAGCCTGCCACCTCGCACGGCCGTGATGATTCTCGGAGCTGGTTTGCTGGTGGTCTTGGCAGGGTCCTTGGGGTTGGGAAGATAGGCAGGCATGAGAAGTATCCTTGAGTATCTCTGTAGTTTCCCATGTTAATAAAGTAGTTGGCAGTTCTGTTTGTCTCTGGTTTTCTCTGACCTGGAGTTCTTGAGCTCTGGAGCGTAGGTGGTGGGTTTTTATAATCACAGTGTAGCTGTCTACTCTTGATGATCTGTGTGAATGGACAGAAGAGCTCTGGGAATAAGCTTGTAATGAATGAGTGAGGGCGAGAGAGTCTGCTTGGGAGTGGGAGTGGTAGTATTATGTGGAGTTAGTGTGTGAGCCAGAGGGTGTGAGGGTCTGTGTTGAGAGTGTGTGAATGTCAGTCTGTGTATGCATGTCAACCTGAGCGCCGGTGTGAGTCTGGCCTGAGACTTAGAGGCAGACTAAGGTTTGCTTGGCGTTGCGGTGACTAATGCCAGGTTGTTCTTGCAGATGGCGAGATGGATAGCCGCGTGTGAGAGGCTGATGGAGGAGGGTTGAGTGGAGCGATGGTACCAGGTGGGTAAAATTGTGGTGTCAGAAGGAAGTTCCAGCTTACTCTCCTGGCTGTCTTCTGGCTTGCTGTGCGTTTTGAATTTGGAGGTGCGGAGCGAGGAGCGCAGCGAGGTCTGTGCCCCAGAGCTGACTTGGACTAGGTGAGCTATGCTTAGCAGAGTGAAGCAGCACCTGATGGAGTGCCTTGTAGTTTTTGTGAAATTAAAACCAGCTCTTAATGTTGTGTTCTGCAGGGGGTGCACGGGCTCAAAGAAGAGAACGGAAGACGTGCAAAGGCCAGCGGACGAGCAGCAGAGTGACGGGTGAGGGAGATGGGACTTGCTGAGGGCAGGGTGCATCTTGGAACCCTCTCTCAGCGTTTGTCTGTTTCCCTTTGTGTTTCAGGTGCCGCAGGTAACTCGGGAGAGGTGAAGGTGCCAACGGAGGAGGGCTGTGAGGAGTTCAGGGGTTTGTGTGTGTGTGTGTGTGTGTGTGTGAGCTTAGAGTTGAGAAGAACGTGGTAAAGGGGTTCAGTATTTGTGTTTGGTATTGCAGGTGTTGCCCTCTAGGTTGGGAGTCGGATGAGTGCTTGAGGTGAGTCAGGGAGGTAAGCGGAAGGATTGTGGAGTGGGTCACTTTGGCAAGAACCATGGTCACTGGCTTCTGTTGCACTCCTAGGGCACGCAGGGGAGGAGAGGCCCGGCGTCAGAGTCTGGAATGGCTTTGGCACAGGTGAGCACAGTGTTGAGGAGCTTGGGAGGAGGCAGACGGTTGGTAAGGAAGAGGCCGGGCTGGATGGCTGGGATGCTGGAGATGATGGCCAGCACAACGTGTTCCCCTTTCTTTGTTTGTTTCTGGCAGATGATGAAGAGGAACTTGGTAACGGCAGCAAGATGGCTGGCGTCTGCTGTGGGAGTTCTGAGCAGTGAGGCCGCCTCGAGACGCACGGCACTACGCACGCTAAGTAGAGGGCCTCCTGTAGGAGGCGAGGGCGTGGGGGACAACGTCAGAATGGCAGGAAGGGGTTTGAGATGTAGCATTCCAATGTAGTATTTGAGCCAGAATGTCTGAGGACACAGTCGGAGGTGGCTGGGAGGTAAATGGTCAGCTATAGCGCAGGTGGTGCCTCAGATTTAAATGCCAGGATGAAAAGGTGCCATTTGTGGGGCTTAAGTCTGGGGTGTTGCGTCCGGGACAATAGGTAATGGTCCGTGGTGAAACACACAAGGGTGGGCAAGTGCTGTTTGTCGCCTTTGGCTCCTCGCAGAGAGTGGTGCTTTGGCTGTTTCAAGACGAGTCCAGCTTTGTTTCCTACCCAGGAAGTTGTGCTTTAGAACTGCCTGGAAAAGTCCTGAGCCTTGCAGACCTTCCCAGATATTGTTGGCCACTTCTTGCGATGTGGGCTGGCCCCCTGCGTCGCAATGAGCGTGCCCGTTTGTGAGTATGGAAGCCCGAGCCTCATGCCGTGTGAGGGAGGCAGAAGCTCATCCCACCCAGGCGACCGTTGCCTGCGCGGGGACGCCCGCTAAGGTTGAGCCTGCCACCTCGCACGGCCGTGATGATTCTCGGAGCTGGTTTGCTGGTGGTCTTGGCAGGGTCCTTGGGGTTGGGAAGATAGGCAGGCATGAGAAGTATCCTTGAGTATCTCTGTAGTTTCCCATGTTAATAAAGTAGTTGGCAGTTCTGTTTGTCTCTGGTTTTTCTGACCTGGAGTTCTTGAGCTCTGGAGCGTAGGTGGTGGGTTTTTATAATCACAGTGTAGCTGTCTACTCTTGATGATCTGTGTGAATGGACAGAAGAGCTCTGGGAATAAGCTTGTAATGAATGAGTGAGGGCGAGAGAGTCTGCTTGGGAGTGGGAGTGGTAGTATTATGTGGAGTTAGTGTGTGAGCCAGAGGGTGTGAGGGTCTGTGTTGAGAGTGTGTGAATGTCAGTCTGTGTATGCATGTCAACCTGAGCGCCGGTGTGAGTCTGGCCTGAGACTTAGAGGCAGACTAAGGTTTGCTTGGCGTTGCGGTGACTAATGCCAGGTTGTTCTTGCAGATGGCGAGATGGATAGCCACGTGTGAGAGGCTGATGGAGGAGGGTTGAGTGGAGCGATGGTACCAGGTGGGTAAAATTGTGGTGTCAGAAGGAAGTTCCAGCTTACTCTCCTGGCTGTCTTCTGGCTTGCTGTGCGTTTTGAATTTGGAGGTGCGGAGCGAGGAGCGCAGCGAGGTCTGTGCCCCAGAGCTGACTTGGACTAGGTGAGCTATGCTTAGCAGAGTGAAGCAGCACCTGATGGAGTGCCTTGTAGTTTTTGTGAAATTAAAACCAGCTCTTAATGTTGTGTTCTGCAGGGGGTGCACGGGCTCAAAGAAGAGAACGGAAGACGTGCAAAGGCCAGCGGACGAGCAGCAGAGTGACGGGAGAGGGAGATGGGACTTGCTGAGGGCAGGGTGCATCTTGGAACCCTCTCTCAGCGTTTGTCTGTTTCCCTTTGTGTTTCAGGTGCCGCAGGTAACTCGGGAGAGGTGAAGGTGCCAACGGAGGAGGGCTGTGAGGAGTTCAGGGGTTTGTGTGTGTGTGTGTGTGTGTGTGTGTGAGCTTAGAGTTGAGAAGAACGTGGTAAAGGGGTTCAGTATTTGTGTTTGGTATTGCAGGTGTTGCCCTCTAGGTTGGGAGTCGGATGAGTGCTTGAGGTGAGTCAGGGAGGTAAGCGGAAGGATTGTGGAGTGGGTCACTTTGGCAAGAACCATGGTCACTGGCTTCTGTTGCACTCCTAGGGCACGCAGGGGAGGAGAGGCCCGGCGTCAGAGTCTGGAATGGCTTTGGCACAGGTGAGCACAGTGTTGAGGAGCTTGGGAGGAGGCAGACGGTTGGTAAGGAAGAGGCCGGGCTGGATGGCTGGGATGCTGGAGATGATGGCCAGCACAACGTGTTCCCCTTTCTTTGTTTGTTTCTGGCAGATGATGAAGAGGAACTTGGTAACGGCAGCAAGATGGCTGGCGTCTGCTGTGGGAGTTCTGAGCAGTGAGGCCGCCTCGAGACGCACGGCACTACGCACGCTAAGTAGAGGGCCTCCTGTAGGAGGCGAGGGCGTGGGGGACAACGTCAGAATGGCAGGAAGGGGTTTGAGATGTAGCATTCCAATGTAGTATTTGAGCCAGAATGTCTGAGGACACAGTCGGAGGTGGCTGGGAGGTAAATGGTCAGCTATAGCGCAGGTGGTGCCTCAGATTTAAATGCCAGGATGAAAAGGTGCCATTTGTGGGGCTTAAGTCTGGGGTGTTGCGTCCGGGACAATAGGTAATGGTCCGTGGTGAAACACACAAGGGTGGGCAAGTGCTGTTTGTCGCCTTTGGCTCCTCGCAGAGAGTGGTGCTTTGGCTGTTTCAAGACGAGTCCAGCTTTGTTTCCTACCCAGGAAGTTGTGCTTTAGAACTGCCTGGAAAAGTCCTGAGCCTTGCAGACCTTCCCAGATATTGTTGGCCACTTCTTGCGATGTGGGCTGGCCCCCTGCGTCGCAATGAGCGTGCCCGTTTGTGAGTATGGAAGCCCGAGCCTCATGCCGTGTGAGGGAGGCAGAAGCTCATCCCACCCAGGCGACCGTTGCCTGCGCGGGGACGCCCGCTAAGGTTGAGCCTGCCACCTCGCACGGCCGTGATGATTCTCGGAGCTGGTTTGCTGGTGGTCTTGGCAGGGTCCTTGGGGTTGGGAAGATAGGCAGGCATGAGAAGTATCCTTGAGTATCTCTGTAGTTTCCCATGTTAATAAAGTAGTTGGCAGTTCTGTTTGTCTCTGGTTTTCTCTGACCTGGAGTTCTTGAGCTCTGGAGCGTAGGTGGTGGGTTTTTATAATCACAGTGTAGCTGTCTACTCTTGATGATCTGTGTGAATGGACAGAAGAGCTCTGGGAATAAGCTTGTAATGAATGAGTGAGGGCGAGAGAGTCTGCTTGGGAGTGGGAGTGGTAGTATTATGTGGAGTTAGTGTGTGAGCCAGAGGGTGTGAGGGTCTGTGTTGAGAGTGTGTGAATGTCAGTCTGTGTATGCATGTCAACCTGAGCGCCGGTGTGAGTCTGGCCTGAGACTTAGAGGCAGACTAAGGTTTGCTTGGCGTTGCGGTGACTAATGCCAGGTTGTTCTTGCAGATGGCGAGATGGATAGCCACGTGTGAGAGGCTGATGGAGGAGGGTTGAGTGGAGCGATGGTACCAGGTGGGTAAAATTGTGGTGTCAGAAGGAAGTTCCAGCTTACTCTCCTGGCTGTCTTCTGGCTTGCTGTGCGTTTTGAATTTGGAGGTGCGGAGCGAGGAGCGCAGCGAGGTCTGTGCCCCAGAGCTGACTTGGACTAGGTGAGCTATGCTTAGCAGAGTGAAGCAGCACCTGATGGAGTGCCTTGTAGTTTTTGTGAAATTAAAACCAGCTCTTAATGTTGTGTTCTGCAGGGGGTGCACGGGCTCAAAGAAGAGAACGGAAGACGTGCAAAGGCCAGCGGACGAGCAGCAGAGTGACGGGTGAGGGAGATGGGACTTGCTGAGGGCAGGGTGCATCTTGGAACCCTCTCTCAGCGTTTGTCTGTTTCCCTTTGTGTTTCAGGTGCCGCAGGTAACTCGGGAGAGGTGAAGGTGCCAACGGAGGAGGGCTGTGAGGAGTTCAGGGGTTTGTGTGTGTGTGTGTGTGTGTGTGTGAGCTTAGAGTTGAGAAGAACGTGGTAAAGGGGTTCAGTATTTGTGTTTGGTATTGCAGGTGTTGCCCTCTAGGTTGGGAGTCGGATGAGTGCTTGAGGTGAGTCAGGGAGGTAAGCGGAAGGATTGTGGAGTGGGTCACTTTGGCAAGAACCATGGTCACTGGCTTCTGTTGCACTCCTAGGGCACGCAGGGGAGGAGAGGCCCGGCGTCAGAGTCTGGAATGGCTTTGGCACAGGTGAGCACAGTGTTGAGGAGCTTGGGAGGAGGCAGACGGTTGGTAAGGAAGAGGCCGGGCTGGATGGCTGGGATGCTGGAGATGATGGCCAGCACAACGTGTTCCCCTTTCTTTGTTTGTTTCTGGCAGATGATGAAGAGGAACTTGGTAACGGCAGCAAGATGGCTGGCGTCTGCTGTGGGAGTTCTGAGCAGTGAGGCCGCCTCGAGACGCACGGCACTACGCACGCTAAGTAGAGGGCCTCCTGTAGGAGGCGAGGGCGTGGGGGACAACGTCAGAATGGCAGGAAGGGGTTTGAGATGTAGCATTCCAATGTAGTATTTGAGCCAGAATGTCTGAGGACACAGTCGGAGGTGGCTGGGAGGTAAATGGTCAGCTATAGCGCAGGTGGTGCCTCAGATTTAAATGCCAGGATGAAAAGGTGCCATTTGTGGGGCTTAAGTCTGGGGTGTTGCGTCCGGGACAATAGGTAATGGTCCGTGGTGAAACACACAAGGGTGGGCAAGTGCTGTTTGTCGCCTTTGGCTCCTCGCAGAGAGTGGTGCTTTGGCTGTTTCAAGACGAGTCCAGCTTTGTTTCCTACCCAGGAAGTTGTGCTTTAGAACTGCCTGGAAAAGTCCTGAGCCTTGCAGACCTTCCCAGATATTGTTGGCCACTTCTTGCGATGTGGGCTGGCCCCCTGCGTCGCAATGAGCGTGCCCGTTTGTGAGTATGGAAGCCCGAGCCTCATGCCGTGTGAGGGAGGCAGAAGCTCATCCCACCCAGGCGACCGTTGCCTGCGCGGGGACGCCCGCTAAGGTTGAGCCTGCCACCTCGCACGGCCGTGATGATTCTCGGAGCTGGTTTGCTGGTGGTCTTGGCAGGGTCCTTGGGGTTGGGAAGATAGGCAGGCATGAGAAGTATCCTTGAGTATCTCTGTAGTTTCCCATGTTAATAAAGTAGTTGGCAGTTCTGTTTGTCTCTGGTTTTCTCTGACCTGGAGTTCTTGAGCTCTGGAGCGTAGGTGGTGGGTTTTTATAATCACAGTGTAGCTGTCTACTCTTGATGATCTGTGTGAATGGACAGAAGAGCTCTGGGAATAAGCTTGTAATGAATGAGTGAGGGCGAGAGAGTCTGCTTGGGAGTGGGAGTGGTAGTATTATGTGGAGTTAGTGTGTGAGCCAGAGGGTGTGAGGGTCTGTGTTGAGAGTGTGTGAATGTCAGTCTGTGTATGCATGTCAACCTGAGCGCCGGTGTGAGTCTGGCCTGAGACTTAGAGGCAGACTAAGGTTTGCTTGGCGTTGCGGTGACTAATGCCAGGTTGTTCTTGCAGATGGCGAGATGGATAGCCACGTGTGAGAGGCTGATGGAGGAGGGTTGAGTGGAGCGATGGTACCAGGTGGGTAAAATTGTGGTGTCAGAAGGAAGTTCCAGCTTACTCTCCTGGCTGTCTTCTGGCTTGCTGTGCGTTTTGAATTTGGAGGTGCGGAGCGAGGAGCGCAGCGAGGTCTGTGCCCCAGAGCTGACTTGGACTAGGTGAGCTATGCTTAGCAGAGTGAAGCAGCACCTGATGGAGTGCCTTGTAGTTTTTGTGAAATTAAAACCAGCTCTTAATGTTGTGTTCTGCAGGGGGTGCACGGGCTCAAAGAAGAGAACGGAAGACGTGCAAAGGCCAGCGGACGAGCAGCAGAGTGACGGGAGAGGGAGATGGGACTTGCTGAGGGCAGGGTGCATCTTGGAACCCTCTCTCAGCGTTTGTCTGTTTCCCTTTGTGTTTCAGGTGCCGCAGGTAACTCGGGAGAGGTGAAGGTGCCAACGGAGGAGGGCTGTGAGGAGTTCAGGGGTTTGTGTGTGTGTGTGTGTGTGTGTGTGAGCTTAGAGTTGAGAAGAACGTGGTAAAGGGGTTCAGTATTTGTGTTTGGTATTGCAGGTGTTGCCCTCTAGGTTGGGAGTCGGATGAGTGCTTGAGGTGAGTCAGGGAGGTAAGCGGAAGGATTGTGGAGTGGGTCACTTTGGCAAGAACCATGGTCACTGGCTTCTGTTGCACTCCTAGGGCACGCAGGGGAGGAGAGGCCCGGCGTCAGAGTCTGGAATGGCTTTGGCACAGGTGAGCACAGTGTTGAGGAGCTTGGGAGGAGGCAGACGGTTGGTAAGGAAGAGGCCGGGCTGGATGGCTGGGATGCTGGAGATGATGGCCAGCACAACGTGTTCCCCTTTCTTTGTTTGTTTCTGGCAGATGATGAAGAGGAACTTGGTAACGGCAGCAAGATGGCTGGCGTCTGCTGTGGGAGTTCTGAGCAGTGAGGCCGCCTCGAGACGCACGGCACTACGCACGCTAAGTAGAGGGCCTCCTGTAGGAGGCGAGGGCGTGGGGGACAACGTCAGAATGGCAGGAAGGGGTTTGAGATGTAGCATTCCAATGTAGTATTTGAGCCAGAATGTCTGAGGACACAGTCGGAGGTGGCTGGGAGGTAAATGGTCAGCTATAGCGCAGGTGGTGCCTCAGATTTAAATGCCAGGATGAAAAGGTGCCATTTGTGGGGCTTAAGTCTGGGGTGTTGCGTCCGGGACAATAGGTAATGGTCCGTGGTGAAACACACAAGGGTGGGCAAGTGCTGTTTGTCGCCTTTGGCTCCTCGCAGAGAGTGGTGCTTTGGCTGTTTCAAGACGAGTCCAGCTTTGTTTCCTACCCAGGAAGTTGTGCTTTAGAACTGCCTGGAAAAGTCCTGAGCCTTGCAGACCTTCCCAGATATTGTTGGCCACTTCTTGCGATGTGGGCTGGCCCCCTGCGTCGCAATGAGCGTGCCCGTTTGTGAGTATGGAAGCCCGAGCCTCATGCCGTGTGAGGGAGGCAGAAGCTCATCCCACCCAGGCGACCGTTGCCTGCGCGGGGACGCCCGCTAAGGTTGAGCCTGCCACCTCGCACGGCCGTGATGATTCTCGGAGCTGGTTTGCTGGTGGTCTTGGCAGGGTCCTTGGGGTTGGGAAGATAGGCAGGCATGAGAAGTATCCTTGAGTATCTCTGTAGTTTCCCATGTTAATAAAGTAGTTGGCAGTTCTGTTTGTGTCTGGTTTTCTCTGACCTGGAGTTCTTGAGCTCCGGAGCATAGGTGGTGGGTTTTTATAATCACAGTGTAGCTGTCTACTCTTGATGATCTGTGCGAATGGACAGAAGAGCTCTGGGAATAAGCTTGTAATGAATGAGTCGGGGGCAGAGAGTCTGCTTGGGAGTGGGTGTGATAGTATATATTTTGTGAAATTAAAACCAGCTCTTAATGTTGTGTTCTGCAGGGGGTGCACGGGCTCAAAGAAGAGAACGGAAGACGTGCAAAGGCCAGCGGACGAGCAGCAGAGTGACGGGAGAGGGAGATGGGACTTGCTGAGTGCAGGGTGCATCTTGGAACCCTCTCTCAGCGTTTGTCTGTTTCCCTTTGTGTTTCAGGTGCCGCAGGTAACTCGGGAGAGGTGAAGGTGCCAACGGAGGAGGGCTGTGAGGAGTTAAGGGGTTTGTGTGTGTGTGTGTGTGTGTGTGTGAGCTTAGAATTGAGAAGAACCTGGTAAAGGGGTTCAGTATTTGTGTTTGGTATTGCAGGTGTTGCCCTCTAGGTATGAATTGGGCCAAAGTAGTGCCAAGCCATGCTGTGTAGCAAACGAGCCGTTCTGCCTGTAGCAAACGAGGGTGGGCTGGGCTCTGCTGGGCTGGACAAGGCTAAACTGTGTTGAAGTGGGCTAAACTGGGCTGGGCTGGTCTGAAGTGGGCCAAAGTGGTCTAAACTCTCCTGAAGTGGGCCAAACTGGGCTGAACTGTGCTGGAGTGGCTGAACTGGGCCGAAGGGGGCTTCACTGGGTTAGCCAGATCTGAGCTTGTCTGAAAGTGACTGGACTGGGCCGAATTGGAGTAAATTTTGCTGGGCTGGGCTGAACTGGGCTGAACTGAGGTAATGTGGCTTGAAGAGGCTGATCATGTCTTGGCTGGGCTGGGCTGTGCTAAACCGGGCTGAACTGTGCTAAAGTGGGCCTAATTGGGCTCAGCTTGTCTGCGCTGAGCTGCAGTGGGCTGGGCTGTAAAGTGGGCTGAACTGGGTTAAACTGGGCAGGGATAAGATGGATTGATCTAAAGTGGGCTGGACTGAGCTGGCCTAAAGTACGCTACATTGGTCTGGGAAGGGCTAAAGTGGGCTAAACTGTAGTGGGCTGGGCTGCGTTGGGCTAAAGTGGGCTGGACTGGTCTGAATTGGGCTTAACTGTGACAAAGTGTTCTGGATAGATGTGAATTGGGATAAACTAGGCTGAACTGGTCTAAAGTGTGCTGGGCTGGTCTGAAGTGTGGCTGAAGTGGGCTCAAGAGGGCTAAGGCGTGCTGGATGGTCTGAATTGGGCTAAACCCTGCTGAACTGTGCTAAATTGGTTGGGACAGGTCTGAACTGGGCTGGGCTGAGCTAACTTGGTCTGGCCAGGGCAAAACTGGTCTGAAGTGGGCTAAAGTGGGCTGGGCTGGGCTGAAGTGGAACGGACTTTGCTAAAGCTGGCTGCGCTGGGCTGAAGTGGGCTGAAGGGGCTGGGGGGAGCTGGAAAGGGCTGGACAGGGCTAATGGGGCCTGGACTGAAGTGGGGTAAAGTGTCTGAAGTGAGATAAGCTGGGCTGGACTGGTGTGCACTGGGCTAAACTGGGCTGTGCTGGGCTAAAGTGGTCTGGAGAGGTCTGAAGTGGGCCAAAATGTGCTGGACTGGGCTAAACTGTCCTTGGGTGGGCTTAATTGCAGTGGACTGAGCTAAAGTGGTCTGGACTGGTCTGAATTGGGCCAAAGTAGTGCCAAGCCATGCTGTGTAGCAAACGAGCCGTTCTGCCTGTAGCAAACGAGGGTGGGCTGGGCTCTGCTGGGCTGGACAAGGCTAAACTGTGTTGAAGTGGGCTAAACTGGGCTGGGCTGGTCTGAAGTGGGCCAAAGTGGTCTAAACTCTCCTGAAGTGGGCCAAACTGGGCTGAACTGTGCTGGAGTGGCTGAACTGGGCCGAAGGGGCCTTCACTGGGTTAGACAGATCTGAGCTTGTCTGAAAGTGACTGGACTGGGCCGAATTGGAGTAAGTTTTGCTGGGCTGGGCTGAACTGGGCTGAACTGAGGTAAAGTGGCTTGAAGTGGCTGATCATGTCTTGGCTGGGCTGGGCTGTGCTAAACCGGGCTGAATTGTGCTAAAGTGGGCCTAATTGGGCTCAGCTTGTCTGCGCTGAGCTGCAGTGGGCTGGGCTGTAAAGTGGGCTGAACTGGGTTAAATTGGGCAAAACGCTAAGTTCTCCAGCAAAACGCTCTGTTATCCAGCAAAACGCTAAGTTCTCCAGCAAAACACTATGTTCTCCAGCAAAACATTAAGTTCTCCAGCGAAACGCTAGGTTTTCCACAGAAACGATAAGTTCTACATTACAGAACCAATTTCTCAATTGAAACGCAAAGTTCTCCAGCAAAACGCTAAGTTCTCCAGTGAAACGCTAAGTTCTCCACAGAAAAGATAAGTTCTACATTACCGAACTAATTTCTCAATTGAAACGCAAAGTTCTCCAGCAAAACGCTAAGTTCTCCAGCGAAACGCTAAGTTCTGCATTACCGTACTAATTTCTCAATTGAAACACAAAGTTCTACAGCAAAACGCTTAGTTCTCCAGCAAAACGCTAAGTTCTCAAATGAAACGCTAAGATCTCCAGCGAAACAATAATTTCTGCATTACCGAACCAATTTCTCAATTGAAACACAATATTCTCCATCGAAAAGCTAAGTTCTCCAGCAAAACGCTAATTTCTTCAGCGAAACAATAAGTTCTGCATTACCGAACTAATTTCTCAATTGAAACGCCATGTTCTCCATCGAAAAGCTAAGTTCTCCATCAAAACGCTAAGTTCACCAGCGAAACAATAATTTCTGCATTACCGAACCAATTTCTCAATTGAAATGCTATGCTCTCCTGCGAAACGCTAAGTTCTCCTGCGAAACGCAATGTCCTCCAGTGAAACTCTAAGTTATCCAGCGAAACGCTAAGTTCTCCAGCAAAACGCTAAGTTCTCCAGCGAAATGATAAGTTCTCCACAAAAAGGCTAAGTTCTCCAGCAAAACGCTATGTTCTCCAGCAAAACGCTAAGTGCTCCAGCGAAACACTAAGTTGTCCAGCGAAACGTTAACGTCTCCAGTGAAACGATAAGTTCTGCATTACCGAACTAATTTAAAAAATGAAACACAAAGTTCTCCAGCAAAACGCTAAGTTCTCCAGCAAAACGCTAAGTTCTCCAGCGAAACAATAAGTTCCGCATTACCGAACCAATTTCTCAATTGAAACTCAATGTTCTCCATCGAAAAGCTAAGTTCTCCAGCAAAACGCTATGTTCTCCAGCAAAACGCTAAGTGCTCCAGCGAAACACTATGTGCTCCAGTGAAACGCTAAGTTCTCCAGCGAAACACTAAGTTGTCCAGCGAAACGTTAACTTCTCCACTGAAACGCTAAGTTCTGCATTACCGAACTAATTTCTCAATTGAAACACAAAGTTCTCCAGCAAAATGCTAAGTTCTGCAGCAAAATGCTAAGTTCTCCAGCGAAACAAGAAGTTCTGCATTACCGAACTAATTTCTCAATTGAAACGCCATGTTCTCTATCAAAAAGCTAAGTTCTAAAGAAAAACGCTAAGTTCACAAGCGAAACAATAAGTTCTGCATTACCGAACCAATTTCTCAAGTGAAATGCAATGTTCTCCAGCAAAACGCTAAGTTTTACAGCAAAACGCTATGTTCTCCTGCGAAACGCTAAGTTCTCCTGCGAAACGCAATGTTCTCCAGCGAAACGCTAAGTTCTCCAGCAAAACGCTATGTTCTCCAGCAAAACGCTAAGTTCTCCACAGAAAAGATAAGTTCTACATTCCCGAACCAATTTCTCAATTGAAACGCAAAGTTCTCCAGCAAAACGCTAAGTTCTCCACAGAAACGCTAAGTTCTCCAGTGAAACGCTAACTTCTGCATTACCGAACTAATTTCTCAATTGAAACACAAAGTTCTCCAGCAAAACGCTAAGTTCTCCAGCAAAACGCTATGTTCTCCAGCGAAACAATAAGTTCTGCATTACCAAGCCAATTTCTCAATTGAAACACAATGTTCTCCATCGAAAAGCTAAGTTCTCCAGCGAAACGCTATGTTCTCCAGCGAAACATTAAATTCTCCAGCAAAACCCTATGTTCTCCAGCGAAACACTAAGTTGTCCAGCGAAACGTTAAGTTCTTCTCAGAAAAGATAAGTTCTACATTACCGAACCAATTTCTCAATTGAAACACAAAGTTCTCCAGCAAAACGCTAAGTTCTCCAGTGAAACGCTAAGTTCTGCATTACCGAACTAATTTCTCAATTGAAACACAAAGTTCTCCAGAAAAACGCTAAGTTCTCCTGCAAAACGTTAAGTTCTCCAGCGAAACAAGAAGTTCTGCATTACAGAACTAATTTCCCAATTGAAACACAAAGTTCTCCAGCAAAACGCTTAGTTCTCCAGCAAAACGCTAAGTTCTCCAGTGAAACGCTAGGTTCTCCAGCGAAACACTAAGTTGTCCAGCGAAACGTTAACGTCTCCAGTGAAACGCTAAGTTCTGCATTACCGAACTAATTTCTCAATTGAAACACAAAGTTCTCTAGCAAAATGCTAAGTTCTCCAGCAAAATGCTAAGTTCTCCAGCGAAACAAGAAGTTCTGCATTACCGAACTAATTTCTCAATTGAAACGCCATGTTCTCTATCAAAAAGCTAAGTTCTAAAGAAAAACGCTAAGTTCACAAGCGAAACAATAAGTTCTGCATTACCGAACCAATTTCTCAAGTGAAATGCAATGCTCTCCAGCAAAACGCTAAGTTTTACAGCAAAAAGCTATGTTCTCCTGCGAAACGCTAAGTTCTCCTGCGAAACGCAATGTTCTCCAGTGAAACTCTAAGTTATCCAGCGAAACGCTAAGTTCTCCAGCAAAACGCTAAGTTCTCCAGCGAAACGCTAAGTTCTCCAGCGAAACGCTAAGTTCTCCAGCAAAACGCTATGTTCTCCAGCAAAACGCTAAGTTCTCCACAGAAAAGATAAGTTCTCCATTACCGAACTAATTTCTCAATTGAAACACAAAGTTCTCCAGCAAAATGCTAAGTTCTCCAGCAAAACGCTAAGTTCTCCAGCAAAACAATAAGTTCTGCATTACCAAACCAATTTCTCAATTGAAACACAATGTTCTCCATCGAAAAGCTAAGTTCTCCAGCAAAACGCTATGTTCTCCAGCGAAACATTAAATTCTCCAGCAAAACCCTATGTTCTCCAGCGAAACACTAAGTTGTCCAGCGAAACGTTAAGTTCTTCTCAGAAAAGATAAGTTCTACATTACCGAACCAATTTCTCAATTGAAACACAAAGTTCTCCAGCAAAACGCTAAGTTCTCCAGTGAAACGCTAAGTTCTGCATTACCGAACTAATTTCTCAATTGAAACACAAAGTTCTCCAGCAAAACGCTAAGTTCTCCAGTGAAACACTAAGTTCTGCATTACCGAACTAATTTCTCAATTGAAACACAAAGTTCTCCAGCAAAACGCTTAGTTCTCCAGCAAAACGCTACGTTCTCCAGTGAAACGCTAAGTTCTCCAGCGAAACACTAAGTTGTCCAGCGAAACGTTAACGTCTCCAGTGAAACGCTAAGTTCTGCATTACCGAACTAATTTCTCAATTGAAACACAAAGTTCTCCAGCAAAATGCTAAGTTCTCCAGCAAAATGCTAAGTTCTCCAGCAAAATGCTAAGTTCTCCAGCGAAACAAGAAGTTCTGCATTACCGAACTAATTTCTTAATTGAAACGCCATGTACTCTATCTAAAAGCTAAGTTCTAAAGAAAAACGCTAAGTTCACAAGCGAAACAATAAGTTCTGCATTACCGAACCAATTTCTCAAGTGAAATGCAATGTTCTCCAGCAAAACGCTAAGTTTTACAGCAAAACGCTATGTTCTCCTGCGAAACGCTAAGTTCTCCAGCGAAACACAATGTTCTCCAGTGAAACTCTAAGTTATCCAGCGAAACGCTAAGTTCTCCAGCAAAACGCTAAGTTCTCCAGCGAAACGCTAAGTTCTACAGCGAAACGCTACGTTCTCCAGCAAAACGCTATGTTCTCCAGCAAAACGCTAAGTTCTCCATTACCGAACTAATTTCTCAATTGAAACACAAAGTTCTCCAGCAAAACGCTAAGTTCTCCAGCGAAACAATAAGTTCAGCATTACCGAACCAATTTCTCAAGTGAAATGCAATGTTCTCCACCAAAACGCTAAGTTTTACAGCAAAACGCTATGTTCTCCTGCAAAACGCTAAGTTCTCCTGCGAAACGCAATGTTCTCCAGTGAAACGCTAAGTTATCCAGCGAAACGCTAAGTTCTCCAGCAAAACGCTAAGTTCTCCACAGAAACGCTAAGTTCTCCAGCAAAACGCTAAGTTCTCCAGCAAAACGCTATGTTCTCCAGCAAAACGCTAAGTTCTCCACAGAAAAGATAAGTTCTACATTACCGAACCAATTTCTCAATTGAAATGCAAAGTTCTCCAGCAAAACGCTAAGTTCTGCAGCGAAACGCTAAGTTCTCCAGTGAAACGCTAACTTCTGCATTACCGAACTAATTTCTCAATTGAAACACAAAGTTCTCCAGCAAAATGCTAAGTTCTCCAGCAAAATGCTAAGTTCTCCAGCGAAACAATAAGTTCTGCATTACCGAACTAATTTCTCAATTGAAACGCCATGTTCTCTATCAAAAAGCTAAGTTCTAAAGAAAAACGCTAAGTTCACAAGCGAAACAATAAGTTCTGCATTACCGAACCAATTTCTCAAGTGAAATGCAATGTTCTCCAGCAAAACGTTAAGTTTTACAGCAAAACGCTATGTTCTCCTGCGAAACGCTAAGTTCTCCAGCGAAACGCTAAGTTCTCCAGCGAAACGCTAAGTTCTCCAGCAAAATGCTATGTTCTCCAGCAAAACGCTAAGTTCTCCACAGAAAAGATAAGTTCTACATTACCGAACTAATTTCTCAATTGAAACGCAAAGTTCTCCAGCAAAACGCTAAGTTCTCCACAGAAACGCTAAGTTCTCCAGTGAAACGCTAACTTCTGCATTACCGAACTAATTTCTCAATTGAAACACAAAGTTCTCCAGCAAAACGCTAAGTTCTGCAGCGAAACGCTAAGTTCTCCAGTGAAACGCTAACTTCTGCATTACCGAACTAATTTCTCAATTGAAACACAAAGTTCTCCAGCAAAATGCTAAGTTCTCCAGCAAAATGCTAAGTTCTCCAGCGAAACAATAAGTTCTGCATTACCGAACTAATTTCTCAATTGAAACGCCATGTTCTCTATCAAAAAGCTAAGTTCTAAAGAAAAACGCTAAGTTCACAAGCGAAACAATAAGTTCTGCATTACCGAACCAATTTCTCAAGTGAAATGCAATGTTCTCCAGCAAAACGTTAAGTTTTACAGCAAAACGCTATGTTCTCCTGCGAAACGCTAAGTTCTCCAGCGAAACGCTAAGTTCTCCAGCGAAACGCTAAGTTCTCCAGCAAAATGCTATGTTCTCCAGCAAAACGCTAAGTTCTCCACAGAAAAGATAAGTTCTACATTACCGAACTAATTTCTCAATTGAAACGCAAAGTTCTCCAGCAAAACGCTAAGTTCTCCACAGAAACGCTAAGTTCTCCAGTGAAACGCTAACTTCTGCATTACCGAACTAATTTCTCAATTGAAACACAAAGTTCTCCAGCAAAACGCTAAGTTCTCCAGCAAAACGCTATGTTCTCCAGCGAAACAATAAGTTCTGCATTACCAAGCCAATTTCTCAATTGAAACACAATGTTCTCCATCGAAAAGCTAAGTTCTCCAGCGAAACGCTATGTTCTCCAGCGAAACATTAAATTCTCCAGCAAAACCCTATGTTCTCCAGCGAAACACTAAGTTGTCCAGCGAAACGTTAAGTTCTTCTCAGAAAAGATAAGTTCTGCATTACCGAACCAATTTCTCAATTGAAACACAAAGTTCTCCAGCAAAACGCTAAGTTCTCCAGTGAAACGCTAAGTTCTGCATTACCGAACTAATTTCTCAATTGAAACACAAAGTTCTCCAGAAAAACGCTAAGTTCTCCAGCAAAACGTTAAGTTCTCCAGCGAAACAAGAAGTTCTGCATTACCAAACTAATTTCTCAATTGAAACGCCATGTTCTCTATCAAAAAGCTAAGTTCTAAAGAAAAACGCTAAGTTCACAAGCGAAACAATAAGTTCTGCATTACCGAACCAATTTCTCAAGTGAAATGCAATGCTCTCCAGCAAAACGCTAAGTTTTACAGCAAAAAGCTATGTTCTCCTGCGAAACGCTAAGTTCTCCTGCGAAACGCAATGTTCTCCAGTGAAATTCTAAGTTATCCAGCGAAACGCTAAATTCTCCAGCAAAACGCTAAGTTCTCCAGCGAAACGCTAAGTTCTCCAGCAAAACGCTATGTTCTCCAGCAAAACGCTCCGTTCTCCACAGAAAAGATAAGTTCTACATTACCGAACTAATTTCTCAATTGAAACACAAAGTTCTCCAGCAAAATGCTAAGTTCTCCAGCAAAACGCTAAGTTCTCCAGCAAAACAATAAGTTCTGCATTACCAAACCAATTTCTCAATTGAAACACAATGTTCTCCATCGAAAAGCTAAGTTCTCCAGCGAAACGCTATGTTCTCCAGCGAAACATTAAATTCTCCAGCAAAACCCTATGTTCTCCAGCGAAACACTAAGTTGTCCAGCGAAACGTTAAGTTCTTCTCAGAAAAGATAAGTTCTACATTACCGAACCAATTTCTCAATTGAAACACAAAGTTCTCCAGCAAAATGCTAAGTTCTCCAGCAAAACGTTAAGTTCTCCAGCGAAACAATAAGTTCAGCATTACCGAACCAATTTCTCAAGTGAAATGCAATGTTCTCCAGCAAAACGCTAAGTTTTACAGCAAAACGCTATGTTCTCCTGCGAAACGCTAATTTCTCCTGCGAAACGCAATGTTCTCCAGTGAAACTCTAAGTTATCCAGCGAAACGCTAAGTTCTCCAGCAAAACGCTAAGTTCTCCACAGAAACGCTAAGTTCTCCAGCAAAACGCTAAGTTCTCCAGCAAAACGCTATGTTCTCCAGCAAAACGCTAAGTTCTCCACAGAAAAGATAAGTTCTACATTACCGAACCAATTTCTCAATTGAAACGCAAAGTTCTCCAGCAAAACGCTAAGTTCTGCAGCGAAACGCTAAGTTCTCCAGTGAAACGCTAGCTTCTGCATTACCGAACTAATTTCTCAATTGAAACACAAAGTTCTCCAGCAAACCGCTAAGTTCTCCAGTGAAACGCTAAGTTCTGCATTACCGAACTAATTTCTCAATTGAAACGCCATGTTCTCTATCAAAAAGCTAAGTTCTAAAGAAAAACGCTAAGTTCACAAGCGAAACAATAAGTTCTGCATTACCGAACCAATTTCTCAAGTGAAATGCAATGTTCTCCAGCAAAACGCTAAGTTTTACAGCAAAACGCTATGTTCTCCTGCGAAACGCTAAGTTCTCCTGCGAAACGCTAAGTTCTCCAGCGAAACGCTAAGTTCTCCAGCAAAACGCTATGTTCTCCAGCAAAACGCTAAGTTCTCCACAGAAAAGATAAGTTCTACATTACCGAACCAATTTCTCAATTGAAACACAAAGTTCTCCAGCAAAACGCTAAGTTCTCCAGCAAAACGCTATGTTCTCCAGCGAAACAATAAGTTCTGCATTACCAAGCCAATTTCTCAATTGAAACACAATGTTCTCCATCGAAAAGCTAAGTTCTCCAGCGAAACGCTATGTTCTCCAGCGAAACATTAAATTCTCCAGCAAAACCCTATGTTCTCCAGCGAAACACTAAGTTGTCCAGCGAAACGTTAAGTTCTTCTCAGAAAAGATAAGTTCTACATTACCGAACCAATTTCTCAATTGAAACACAAAGTTCTCCAGCAAAACGCTAAGTTCTCCAGTGAAACGCTAAGTTCTGCATTACCGAACTAATTTCTTAATTGAAACGCCATGTTGTCTATCAAAAAGCTAAGTTCTAAAGAAAAACGCTAAGTTCACAAGCGAAACAATAAGTTCTGCATTACCGAACCGATTTCTCAAGTGAAATGCAAAGTTCTCCAGCAAAACGCTAAGTTCTCCAGCAAAACGCTAAGTTCTCCTGCGAAACGCTAAGTTCTCCAGCGAAACGCTACGTTCTCCAGCAAAACGCTATGTTCTCCAGCAAAACGCTAAGTTCTCCATTACCGAACTAATTTCTCAATTGAAACACAAAGTTCTCCAGCAAAATGCTAAGTTCTCCAGCAAAACGCTAAGTTCTCCAGCGAAACAATAAGTTCAGCATTACCGAACCAATTTCTCAAGTGAAATGCAATGTTCTCCAGCAAAACGCTAAGTTTTACAGCAAAACGCTATGTTCTCCTGCGAAACGCTAAGTTCTCCTGCGAAACGCAATGTTCTCCAGTGAAACTCTAAGTTATCCAGCGAAACGCTAAGTTCTCCAGCAAAACGCTAAGTTCTCCACAGAAAAGATAAGTTCTACATTACCGAACCAATTTCTCAATTGAAACGCAAAGTTCTCCAGCAAAACGCTAAGTTCTGCAGCGAAACGCTAAGTTCTCCAGTGAAACGCTAACTTCTGCATTACCGAACTAATTTCTCAATTGAAACACAAAGTTCTCCAGCAAAACGCTAAGTTCTCCAGCAAAACGCTATGTTCTCCAGCGAAACAATAAGTTCTGCATTACCAAGCCAATTTCTCAATTGAAGCACAATGTTCTCCATCGAAAAGCTAAGTTCTCCAGCGAAACGCTATGTTCTCCAGCGAAACATTAAATTCTCCAGCAAAACCCTATGTTCTCCAGCGAAACACTAAGTTGTCCAGCGAAACGTTAAGTTCTTCTCAGAAAAGATAAGTTCTACATTACCGAACCAATTTCTCAATTGAAACACAAAGTTCTCCAGCAAAACGCTAAGTTCTACAGTGAAACGCTAAGTTCTGCATTACCGAACCAATTTCTCAATTGAAACACAAAGTTCTCCAGCAAAACGCTAAGTTCTCCAGTGAAACGTTAAGTTCTCCAGCGAAACAAGAAGTTCTGCATTACCGAACTAATTTCCCAATTGAAACACAAAGTTCTCCAGCAAAACGCTTAGTTCTCCAGCAAAACGCTAAGTTCTCCAGTGAAACGCTAGGTTCTCCAGCGAAACACTAAGTTGTCCAGCGAAACGTTAACGTCTCCAGTGAAACGCTAAGTTCTGCATTACCGAACTAATTTCTCAATTGAAACACAAAGTTCTCTAGCAAAATGCTAAGTTCTCCAGCAAAATGCTAAGTTCTCCAGCGGAACAAGAAGTTCTGCATTACCGAACTAATTTCTCAATTGAAACGCCATGTTCTCTATCAAAAAGCTAAGTTCTAAAGAAAAACGCTAAGTTCACAAGCGAAACAATAAGTTCTGCATTACCGAACCAATTTCTCAAGTGAAATGCAATGTTCTCCAGCAAAACGCTAAGTTTTACAGCAAAACGCTATGTTCTCCTGCGAAACGCTAAGTTCTCCAGCGAAACACAATGTTCTCCAGTGAAACTCTAAGTTATCCAGCGAAACGCTAAGTTCTCCAGCAAAACGCAAAGTTCTCCAGCGAAACGCTATGTTCTCCAGCGAAACGCTACGTTCTCCAGCAAAACGCTATGTCCTCCAGCAAAACGCTAAGTTCTCCATTACCGAACTAATTTCTCAATTGAAACACAAAGTTCTCCAGCAAAATGCTAAGTTCTCCAGCAAAACGCTAAGTTCTCCAGCGAAACAATAAGTTCAGCATTACCGAACCAATTTCTCAAGTGAAATGCAATGTTCTCCAGCAAAACGCTAAGTTATACAGCAAAACGCTATGTTCTCCTGCGAAACGCTAAGTTCTCCTGCGAAACGCAATGTTCTCCAGTGAAACTCTAAGTTATCCAGCGAAACGCTAAGTTCTCCAGCAAAACGCTAAGTTCTCCACAGAAACGCTAAGTTCTCCAGCAAAACGCTAAGTTCTCCAGCAAAACGCTATGTTCTCCAGCAAAACGCTAAGTTCTCCACAGAAAAGATAAGTTCTACATTACCGAACCAATTTCTCAATTGAAACGCAAAGTTCTCCAGCAAAACGCTAAGTTCTGCAGCGAAACGCTAAGTTCTCCAGTGAAACGCTAACTTCTGCATTACCGAACTAATTTCTCAATTGAAACACAAAGTTCTCCAGCAAAAAGCTAAGTTCTCCAGCAAAACGCTATGTTCTCCAGCGAAACAATAAGTTCTGCATTACCAAACCAATTTCTCAATTGAAACACAATGTTCTCCATCGAAAAGCTAAGTTCTCCAGCGAAACGCTATGTTCTCCAGCGAAACATTAAATACTCCAGCAAAACCCTATGTTCTCCAGCGAAACACTAAGTTGTCCAGCGAAACGTTAAGTTCTTCTCAGAAAAGATAAGTTCTACATTACCGAACCAATTTCTCAATTGAAACACAAAGTTCTCCAGCAAAACGCTAAGTTCTACAGTGAAACGCTAAGTTCTGCATTACCGAACTAATTTCTCAATTGAAACACAAAGTTCTCCAGCAAAACGCTAAGTTCTCCAGTGAAACACTAAGTTCTGCATTACCGAACCAATTTCTCAAGTGAAATGCAATGTTCTCCAGCAAAACGTTAAGTTTTACAGCAAAACGCTATGTTCTCCTGCGAAACGCTAAGTTCTCCAGCGAAACACAATGTTCTCCAGTGAAACTCTAAGTTATCCAGCGAAACGCTAAGTTCTCCAGCAAAACGCTAAGTTTTCCAGCGAAACGCTAAGTTCTCCAGCGAAACGCTAAGTTCTCCAGCAAAACGCTATGTTCTCCAGCAAAACGCTAAGTTCTCCACAGAAAAGATAAGTTCTACATTACCGAACTAATTTCTCAATTGAAACACAAAGTTCTCCAGCAAAATGCTAAGTTCTCCAGCAAAACGCTAAGTTCTCCAGCAAAACAATAAGTTCTGCATTACCAAACCAATTTCTCAATTGAAACACAATGTTCTCCATCGAAAAGCTAAGTTCTCCAGCGAAACGCTATGTTCTCCAGCGAAACATTAAATTCTCCAGCAAAACCCTATGTTCTCCAGCAAAACACTAAGTTGTCCAGCGAAACGTTAAGTTCTTTTCAGAAAAGATAAGTTCTACATTACCGAACCAATTTCTCAATTGAAACACAAAGTTCTCCAGCAAAACGCTAAGTTCTCCAGTGAAACGCTAAGTTCTGCATTACCGAACTAATTTCTCAATTGAAACACAAAGTTCTCCAGCAAAACGCTAAGTTCTCCAGTGAAACACTAAGTTCTGCATTACCGAACTAATTTCTCAATTGAAACACAAAGTTCTCCAGCAAAACACTTAGTTCTCCAGCAAAACGCTAAGTTCTCCAGTGAAACGCTAAGTTCTCCAGCGAAACACTAAGCTGTCCAGCGAAACGTTAACGTCTCCAGTGAAACGCTAAGTTCTGCATTACCGAAATAATTTCTCAATTGAAACACAAAGTTCTCCAGCAAAATGCTAAGTTCTCCAGCAAAATGCTAAGTTCTCCAGCGAAACAAGAAGTTCTGCATTACCGAACTAATTTCTTAATTGAAACGCCATGTTCTCTATCAAAAAGCTAAGTTCTAAAGAAAAACGCTAAGTTCACAAGCGAAACAATAAGTTCTGCATTACCGAACCAATTTCTCAAGTGAAATGCAATGTTCTTTAGCAAAACGCTAAGTTTTACAGCAAAACGCTAAGTTCTCCACAGAAACGCTAAGTTCTCCAGCGAAACGTTACGTTCTCCAGCAAAACGCTATGTTCTCCAGCAAAACGCTAAGTTCTCCACAGAAAAGATAAGTTCTACATTACCGAACTAATTTCTCAAATGAAACACAAAGTTCTCCAGCAAAATGCTAAGTTCTCCAGCAAAACGCTAAGTTCTCCAGCGAAACAAAAAGTTCAGCATTACCGAACCAATTTCTCAAGTAAAATGCAATGTTCTCCATCAAAACGCTAAGTTTTAAAGCAAAACGCTATGTTCTCCTGCGAAACGCTAAGTTCTCCTGCGAAACGCAATGTTCTCCAGTGAAACTCTAAGTTATCCAGCGAAACGCTAAGTTCTCCACAGAAACGCTAAGTTCTCCAGCGAAACGCTAAGTTCTCCAGCGAAACACTATGTTCTTCAGCAAAACGCTAAGTTCTCCACGGAAAAGATAAGTTCTACATTACCGAACCAATTTCTCAATTGAAACGCAGAGTTCTCCAGCAAAACGCTAAGTTCTACAGCAAAACGCTAAGTTCTACAGCAAAACGCTAAGTTCTCCAGCGAAACAATAAGTTCTGCATTACCGAACCAATTTCTCAAGTGAAATGCAATGTTCTCCATCAAAACGCTAAGTTTTAAAGCAAAACGCTATGTTCTCCTGTGAAACGCTAAGTTCTCCTGCGAAACGCAATGTTCTCCAGTGAAACTCTAAGTTATCCAGCGAAACGCTAAGTTCTCCGGCAAAACGCTAAGTTCTCCACAGAAACGCTAAGTTCTCCAGCGAAACGCTATGTTCTCCAGCAAAACGCTAAGTTCTCCACGGAAAAGATAAGTTCTACATTACCGAACCAATTTCTCAATTGAAACGCAAAGTTCTCCAGCAAAACGCTAAGTTCTGCAGCGAAACGCTAAGTTCTCCAGTGAAACGCTAAGTTCTGCATTACCGAACTAATTTCTCAATTGAAACACAATGTTCTCCAGCAAAATGCTAAGTTCTACAGCAAAACGCTAAGTTCTACAGCAAAACGCGAAGTTCTCCAGCGAAACAATAAGTTCTGCATTACCGAACCAATTTCTCAAGTGAAATGCAATGTTCTCCAGCAAAACGCTAAGTTTTACAGCAAAACGCTATGATCTCCTGCGAAACGCTAAGTTCTCCTGCGAAACGCAATGTTCTCCAGTGAAACTCTAAGTTATCCAGCGAAACGCTAAGTTCTCCGGCAAAACGCTAAGTTCTCCACAGAAACGCTAAGTTCTCCAGCAAAACGCTAAGTTCTCCAGCAAAACGCTATGTTCTCCAGCAAAACGCTAAGTTCTCCACAGAAAAGATAAGTTCTACATTACCGAACCAATTTCTCAATTGAAACGCAAAGTTCTCCAGCAAAACGCTAAGTTCTGCAGCGAAACGCTAAGTTCTCCAGTGAAACGCTAGCTTCTGCATTACCGAACTAATTTCTCAATTGAAACACAAAGTTCTCCAGCAAAATGCTAAGTTCTCCAGCAAAACGCTATGTTCTCCAGCGAAACAATAAGTTCTGCATTACCAAACCAATTTCTCAATTGAAACACAATGTTCTCCATCGAAAAGCTAAGTTCTCCAGCGAAACGCTATGTTCTCCAGCGAAACATTAAATTCTCCAGCAAAACCCTATGTTCTCCAGCGAAACACTAAGTTGGCCAGCGAAACGTTAAGTTCTTCTCAGAAAAGATAAGTTCTACATTACCGAACCAATTTCTCAATTGAAACACAAAGTTCTCCAGCAAAACGCTAAGTTCTCCACAGAAAAGATAAGTTCTACATTACCGAACTAATTTCTCAATTGAAACACAAAGTTCTCCAGCAAAATGCTAAGTTCTCCAGCAAAACGCTAAGTTCTCCAGCAAAACAATAAGTTCTACATTACCAAACCAATTTCTCAATTGAAACACAATGTTCTCCATCGAAAAGCTAAGTTCTCCAGCGAAACGCTATGTTCTCCAGCGAAACATTAAATTCTCCAGCAAAACCCTATGTTCTCCAGCGAAACACTAAGTTGTCCAGCGAAACGTTAAGTTCTTCTCAGAAAAGATAAGTTCTACATTACCGAACCAATTTCTCAATTGAAACACAAAGTTCTCCAGCAAAACGCTAAGTTCTCCAGTGAAACGCTAAGTTCTGCATTACCGAACTAATTTCTCAATTGAAACACAAAGTTCTCCAGCAAAACGCTAAGTTCTCCAGTGAAACACTAAGTTCTGCATTACCGAACTAATTTCTCAATTGAAACACAAAGTTCTCCAGCAAAACGCTTAGTTCTCCAGCAAAACGCTAAGTTCTCCAGTGAAACGCTAAGTTCTCCAGTGAAACGCTAAGTTCTCCAGCGAAACACTAAGTTGTCCAGCGAAACGTTAACGTCTCCAGTGAAACGCTAAGTTCTGCATTACCGAACTAATTTCTCAATTGAAACACAAAGTTCTCCAGCAAAATGCTAAGTTCTCCAGCAAAATGCTAAGTTCTCCAGCGAAACAAGAAGTTCTGCATTACCGAACTAATTTCTCAATTGAAACGCCATGTTCTCTATCAAAAAGCTAAGTTCTAAAGAAAAACGCTAAGTTCACAAGCGAAACAATAAGTTCTGCATTACCGAACCGATTTCTCAAGTGAAATGCAAAGTTCTCCAGCAAAACGCTAAGTTTTACAGCAAAACGCTATGTTCTCCTGCGAAACGCTAAGTTCTCCAGCGAAACACAATGTTCTCCAGTGAAACTCTAAGTTATCCAGCGAAACGCTAAGTTCTCCAGCAAAACGCTAAGTTCTCCAGCGAAACGCTAAGTTCTCCAGCGAAACGCTACGTTCTCCAGCAAAACGCTATGTTCTCCAGCAAAACGCTAAGTTCTCCATTACCGAACTAATTTCTCAATTGAAACACAAGGTTCTCCAGCAAAATGCTAAGTTCTCCAGCAAAACGCTAAGTTCTCCAGCGAAACAATAAGTTCAGCATTACCGAACCAATTTCTCAAGTGAAATGCAATGTTCTCCAGCAAAACGCTAAGTTTTACAGCAAAACGCTATGTTCTCCTGCGAAACGCTAAGTTCTCCTGCGAAACGCAATGTTCTCCAGTGAAACTCTAAGTTATCCAGCGAAACGCTAAGTTCTCCAGCAAAACGCTAAGTTCTCCAGCGAAACGCTAAGTTCTCCAGCAAAACGCTAAGTTCTCCAGCAAAACGCTAAGTTCTCCAGCAAAACGCTATGTTCTCCAGCAAAACGCTAAGTTCTCCACAGAAAAGATAAGTTCTACATTACCGAACCAATTTCTCAATTGAAACGCAAAGTTCTCCAGCAAAACGCTAAGTTCTGCAGCGAAACGCTAAGTTCTCCAGTGAAACGCTAACTTCTGCATTACCGAACTAATTTCTCAATTGAAACACAAAGTTCTCCAGCAAAACGCTAAGTTCTCCAGCAAAACGCTATGTTCTCCAGCGAAACAATAAGTTCTGCATTACCAAACCAATTTCTCAATTGAAACACAATGTTCTCCATCGAAAAGCTAAGTTCTCCAGCAAAACGCTATTTTCTCCAGCGAAACAATAAGTTCTGCATTACCAAACCAATTTCTCAATTGAAACACAATGTTCTCCATCGAAAAGCTAAGTTCTCCAGCGAAACGCTATGTTCTCCAGCGAAACATTAAATTCTCCAGCAAAACCCTATGTTCTCCAGCGAAACACTAAGTTGGCCAGCGAAACGTTAAGTTCTTCTCAGAAAAGATAAGTTCAACATTACCGAACCAATTTCTCAATTGAAACACAAAGTTCTCCAGCAAAACGCTAAGTTCTCCAGTGAAACGCTAAGTTCTGCATTACCGAACTAATTTCTCAATTGAAACACACAGTTCTCCAGAAAAACGCTAAGTTCTCCAGCAAAACGTTAAGTTCTCCAGCGAAACAAGAAGTTCTGCATTACCGAACTAATTTCTCAATTGAAACACACAGTTCTCCAGAAAAACGCTAAGTTCTCCAGCAAAACGTTAAGTTCTCCAGCGAAACAAGAAGTTCTGCATTACCGAACTAATTTCTCAATTGAAACACACAGTTCTCCAGAAAAACGCTAAGTTCTCCAGCAAAACAATAAGTTCTCCAGTGAAACGCTAAGTTCTCCAGCGAAACACTAAGTTGTCCAGCGAAACGTTAACATCTCCAGTGAAACGCTAAGTTCTGCATTACCGAACCAATTTCTCAATTGAAACACAAAGTTCTCCAGCAAAACGCTAAGTTCTCCAGCAAAACGCTAAGTTCTCCACAGAAAAGATAAGTTCTACATTACCGAACTAATTTCTCAATTGAAACACAAAGTTCTCCAGCAAAATGCTAAGTTCTCCAGCAAAACGCTAAGTTCTCCAGCAAAACAATAAGTTCTGCATTACCAAACCAATTTCTCAATTGAAACACAATGTTCTCCATTGAAAACGCTAAGTTCTCCAGCGAAACGCTATGTTCTCCAGCGAAACATTAAATTCTCCAGCAAAACCCTATGTTCTCCAGCGAAACACTAAGTTGTCCAGCGAAACGTTAAGTTCTTCTCAGAAAAGATAAGTTCTACATTACCGAACCAATTTCTCAATTGAAACACAAAGTTCTCCAGCAAAACGCTAAGTTCTCCAGTGAAACGCTAAGTTCTCCAGCAAAACGCTAAGTTCTCCACAGAAACGCTAAGTTCTCCAGCAAAACGCTAAGTTCTCCAGCAAAACGCTAAGTTCTCCACAGAAAAGATAAGTTCTACATTACCGAACCAATTTCTCAATTGAAATGCAAAGTTCTCCAGCAAAACGCTAAGTTCTGCAGCGAAACGCTAAGTTCTCCAGTGAAACGCTAACTTCTGCATTACCGAACTAATTTCTCAATTGAAACACAAAGTTCTCCAGCAAAATGCTAAGTTCTCCAGCAAAATGCTAAGTTCTCCAGCGAAACAATAAGTTCTGCATTACCGAACTAATTTCTCAATTGAAACGCCATGTTCTCTATCAAAAAGCTAAGTTCTAAAGAAAAACGCTAAGTTCACAAACGAAACAATAAGTTCTGCATTACCGAACCAATTTCTCAAGTGAAATGCAATGTTCTCCAGCAAAACGTTAAGTTTTACAGCAAAACGCTATGTTCTCCTGCGAAACGCTAAGTTCTCCAGCGAAACACAATGTTCTCCAGTGAAACTCTAAGTTATCCAGCGAAACGCTAAGTTCTCCAGCAAAACGCTAAGTTCTCCAGCGAAACGCTAAGTTCTCCAGCGAAACGCTAAGTTCTCCAGCAAAACGCTATGTTCTCCAGCAAAACGCTAAGTTCTCCACAGAAAAGATAAGTTCTACATTGCCGAACTAATTTCTCAATTGAAACACAAAGTTCTCCAGCAAAATGCTAAGTTCTCCAGCAAAACGCTAAGTTCTCCAGCAAAACAATAAGTTCTGCATTACCAAACCAATTTCTCAATTGAAACACAATGTTCTCCATCGAAAAGCTAAGTTCTCCAGCGAAACGCTATGTTCTCCAGTGAAACATTAAATTCTCCAGCAAAACCCTATGTTCTCCAGCGAAACACTAAGTTGTCCAGCGAAACGTTAAGTTCTTCTCAGAAAAGATAAGTTCTACATTACCGAACCAATTTCTCAATTGAAACACAAAGTTCTCCAGCAAAACGCTAAGTTCTCCAGTGAAACGCTAAGTTCTGCATTACCGAACTAATTTCTCAATTGAAACACAAAGTTCTCCAGCAAAACGCTTAGTTCTCCAGCAAAACGCTAAGTTCTCCAGTGAAACGCTAAGTTCTCCAGCGAAACACTAAGTTGTCCAGCGAAACGTTAACGTCTCCAGTGAAACGCTAAGTTCTGCATTACCGAACTAATTTCTCAATTGAAACACAAAGTTCTCCAGCAAAATGCTAAGTTCTCCAGCAAAATGCTAAGTTCTCCAGCGAAACAAGAAGTTCTGCATTACCGAACTAATTTCTCAATTGAAACGCCATGTTCTCTATCAAAAAGCTAAGTTCTAAAG
The DNA here is from genome assembly GCF_037157495.1 of Lathamus discolor. Classification (NCBI taxonomy): domain Eukaryota; kingdom Metazoa; phylum Chordata; class Aves; order Psittaciformes; family Psittacidae; genus Lathamus; species Lathamus discolor. The sequence continues at coordinate 181,751 of NW_027069394.1, read as the reverse complement.
AAAAACGCTAAGTTCACAAGCGAAACAATAAGTTCTGCATTACCGAACCGATTTCTCAAGTGAAATGCAAAGTTCTCCAGCAAAACGCTAAGTTTTACAGCAAAACACTATGTTCTCCTGCGAAACGCTAAGTTCTCCAGCGAAACACAATGTTCTCCAGTGAAACTCTAAGTTATCCAGCGAAACGCTAAGTTCTCCAGCAAAACGCTAAGTTCTCCAGCGAAACGCTAAGTTCTCCAGCGAAACGCTACGTTCTCCAGCAAAATGCTATGTTCTCCAGCAAAACGCTAAGTTCTCCATTACCGACCTAATTTCTCAATTGAAACACAAAGTTCTCCAGCAAAATGCTAAGTTCTCCAGCAAAACGCTAAGTTCTCCAGCGAAACAATAAGTTCAGCATTACCGAACCAATTTCTCAAGTGAAATGCAATGTTCTCCAGCAAAACGCTAAGTTTTACAGCAAAACGCTATGTTCTCCTGCGAAACGCTAAGTTCTCCTGCGAAACGCAATGTTCTCCAGTGAAGCTCTAAGTTATCCAGCGAAACGCTAAGTTCTCCAGCAAAACGCTAAGTTCTCCACAGAAACGCTAAGTTCTCCAGCAAAACGCTAAGTTCTCCAGCAAAACGCTAAGTTCTCCAGCAAAACGCTATGTTCTCCAGCAAAACGCTAAGTTCTCCACAGAAAAGATAAGTTCTACATTACCGAACCAATTTCTCAATTGAAACGCAAAGTTCTCCAGCAAAACGCTAAGTTCTGCAGCGAAACGCTAAGTTCTCCAGTGAAACGCTAACTTCTGCATTACCGAACTAATTTCTCAATTGAAACACAAAGTTCTCCAGCAAAACGCTAAGTTCTCCAGCAAAACGCTATGTTCTCCAGCGAAACAATAAGTTCTGCATTACCAAACCAATTTCTCAATTGAAACACAATGTTCTCCATCGAAAAGCTAAGTTCTCCAGCAAAACGCTATTTTCTCCAGCGAAACAATAAGTTCTGCATTACCAAACCAATTTCTCAATTGAAACACGTTCTCCATCGAAAAGCTAAGTTCTCCAGCGAAACGCTATGTTCTCCAGCGAAACATTAAATTCTCCAGCAAAACCCTATGTTCTCCAGCGAAACACTAAGTTGGCCAGCGAAACGTTAAGTTCTTCTCAGAAAAGATAAGTTCTACATTACCGAACCAATTTCTCAATTGAAACACAAAGTTCTCCAGCAAAACGCTAAGTTCTCCAGTGAAACGCTAAGTTCTGCATTACCGAACTAATTTCTCAATTGAAACACACAGTTCTCCAGAAAAGCGCTAAGTTCTCCAGCAAAACGTTAAGTTCTCCAGCGAAACAAGAAGTTCTGCATTACCGAACTAATTTCTCAATTGAAACACACAGTTCTCCAGAAAAACGCTAAGTTCTCCAGCAAAACGTTAAGTTCTCCAGCGAAACAAGAAGTTCTGCATTACCGAACTAATTTCTCAATTGAAACACACAGTTCTCCAGAAAAACGCTAAGTTCTCCAGCAAAACGCTAAGTTCTCCAGTGAAACGCTAAGTTCTCCAGCGAAACACTAAGTTGTCCAGCGAAACGTTAACGTCTCCAGTGAAACGCTAAGTTCTGCATTACCGAACCAATTTCTCAATTGAAACACAAAGTTCTCCAGCAAAACGCTATGTTCTCCAGCAAAACGCTAAGTTCTCCACAGAAAAGATAAGTTCTACATTACCGAACTAATTTCTCAATTGAAACACAAAGTTCTCCAGCAAAATGCTAAGTTCTCCAGCAAAACGCTAAGTTCTCCAGCAAAACAATAAGTTCTGCATTACCAAACCAATTTCTCAATTGAAACACAATGTTCTCCATTGAAAAGCTAAGTTCTCCAGCGAAACGCTATGTTCTCCAGCGAAACATTAAATTCTCCAGCAAAACCCTATGTTCTCCAGCGAAACACTAAGTTGTGCAGCGAAACGTTAAGTTCTTCTCAGAAAAGATAAGTTCTACATTACCGAACCAATTTCTCAATTGAAACACAAAGTTCTCCAGCAAAACGCTAAGTTATCCAGCGAAACGCTAAGTTCTCCAGCAAAACGCTAAGTTCTCCACAGAAACGCTAAGTTCTCCAGCAAAACGCTAAGTTCTCCAGCAAAACGCTATGTTCTCCAGCAAAACGCTAAGTTCTCCACAGAAAAGATAAGTTCTACATTACCGAACCAATTTCTCAATTGAAATGCAAAGTTCTCCAGCAAAACGCTAAGTTCTGCAGCGAAACGCTAAGTTCTCCAGTGAAACGCTAACTTCTGCATTACCGAACTAATTTCTCAATTGAAACACAAAGTTCTCCAGCAAAATGCTAAGTTCTCCAGCAAAATGCTAAGTTCTCCAGCGAAACAATAAGTTCTGCATTACCGAACTAATTTCTCAATTGAAACGCCATGTTCTCTATCAAAAAGCTAAGTTCTAAAGAAAAACGCTAAGTTCACAAGCGAAACAATAAGTTCTGCATTACCGAACCAATTTCTCAAGTGAAATGCAATGTTCTCCAGCAAAACGTTAAGTTTTACAGCAAAACGCTATGTTCTCCTGCGAAACGCTAAGTTCTCCTGCGAAACGCTATGTTCTCCAGCGAAACAATAAGTTCTGCATTACCAAACCAATTTCTCAATTGAAACACAATGTTCTCCATCGAAAAGCTAAGTTCTCCAGCAAAACGCTATTTTCTCCAGCGAAACAATAAGTTCTGCATTACCAAACCAATTTCTCAATTGAAACACAATGTTCTCCATCGAAAAGCTAAGTTCTCCAGCGAAACGCTATGTTCTCCAGCGAAACATTAAATTCTCCAGCAAAACCCTATGTTCTCCAGCGAAACACTAAGTTGTCCAGCGAAACGTTAAGTTCTTCTCAGAAAAGATAAGTTCTACATTACCGAACCAATTTCTCAATTGAAACACAAAGTTCTCCAGCAAAACGCTAAGTTCTCCAGTGAAACGCTAAGTTCTGCATTACCGAACTAATTTCTCAATTGAAACACACAGTTCTCCAGAAAAACGCTAAGTTCTCCAGCGAAACAATAAGTTCAGCATTACCGAACCAATTTCTCAAGTGAAATGCAATGTTCTCCAGCAAAACGCTATGTTCTCCTGCAAAACGCTAAGTTCTCCTGCGAAACGCAATGTTCTCCAGTGAAACTCTAAGTTATCCAGCGAAACGCTAAGTTCTCCAGCAAAACGCTAAGTTCTCCACAGAAACGCTAAGTTCTCCACAGAAACGCTAAGTTCTCCAGCAAAACGCTAAGTTCTCCAGCAAAACGCTAAGTTCTCCAGCAAAACACTAAGTTCTCCACAGAAAAGATAAGTTCTACATTACCGAACCAATTTCTCAATTGAAATGCAAAGTTCTCCAGCAAAACGCTAAGTTCTGCAGCGAAACGCTAAGTTCTCCAGTGAAACGCTAACTTCTGCATTACCGAACTAATTTCTCAATTGAAACACAAAGTTCTCCAGCAAAATGCTAAGTTCTCCAGCAAAATGCTAAGTTCTCCAGCGAAACAATAAGTTCTGCATTACCGAACTAATTTCTCAATTGAAACGCCATGTTCTCTATCAAAAAGCTAAGTTCTAAAGAAAACCGCTAAGTTCACAAGCGAAACAATACGTTCTGCATTACCGAACCAATTTCTCAAGTGAAATGCAATGTTCTCCAGCAAAACGTTAAGTTTTACAGCAAAACGCTATGTTCTCCTGCGAAACGCTAAGTTCTCCAGCGAAACACAATGTTCTCCAGTGAAACTCTAAGTTATCCAGCGAAACGCTAAGTTCTCCAGCAAAACGCTAAGTTCTCCAGCGAAACGCTAAGTTCTCCAGCGAAACGCTAAGTTCTCCAGCAAAACGCTATGTTCTCCAGCAAAACGCTAAGTTCTCCACAGAAAAGATAAGTTCTACATTACCGAACTAATTTCTCAATTGAAACACAAAGTTCTCCAGCAAAATGCTAAGTTCTCCAGCAAAACGCTAAGTTCTCCAGCAAAACAATAAGTTCTGCATTACCAAACCAATTTCTCAATTGAAACACAATGTTCTCCATCGAAAAGCTAAGTTCTCCAGCGAAACGCTATGTTCTCCATCGAAACATTAAATTCTCCAGCAAAACCCTATGTTCTCCAGCGAAACACTAAGTTGGCCAGCGAAACGTTAAGTTCTTCTCAGAAAAGATAAGTTCTACATTACCGAACCAATTTCTCAATTGAAACACAAAGTTCTCCAGCAAAACGCTAAGTTCTCCAGTGAAACGCTAAGTTCTGCATTACCGAACTAATTTCTCAATTGAAACACAAAGTTCTCCAGCAAAACGCTAAGTTCTCCAGTGAAACACTAAGTTCTGCATTACCGTACTAATTTCTCAATTGAAACACAAAGTTCTCCAGCAAAACGCTTAGTTCTCCAGCAAAACGCTAAGTTCTCCAGTGAAACGCTAAGTTCTCCAGCGAAACACTAAGTTGTCCAGCGAAACGTTAACGTCTCCAGTGAAACGCTAAGTTCTGCATTACCGTACTAATTTCTCAATTGAAACACAAAGTTCTCCAGCAAAACGCTAAGTTCTCCAGCAAAACGCTATGTTCTCCAGCGAAACAATAAGTTCTGCATTACCAAACCAATTTCTCAATTGAAACACAATGTTCTCCATCGAAAAGCTAAGTTCTCCAGCAAAACGCTATTTTCTCTAGCGAAACAATAAGTTCTGCATTACCAAACCAATTTCTCAATTGAAACACAATGTTCTCCATCGAAAAGCTAAGTTCTCCAGCGAAACGCTATGTTCTCCAGCGAAACATTAAATTCTCCAGCAAAACCCTATGTTCTCCAGCGAAACACTAAGTTGGCCAGCGAAACGTTAAGTTCTTCTCAGAAAAGATAAGTTCTACATTACCGAACCAATTTCTCAATTGAAACACAAAGTTCTCCAGCAAAACGCTAAGTTCTCCAGTGAAACGCTAAGTTCTGCATTACCGAACTAATTTCTCAATTGAAACACACAGTTCTCTAGCAAAACGCTAAGTTCTCCAGTGAAACACTAACTTCTGCATTACCGAACTAATTTCTCAATTGAAACACAAAGTTCTCCAGCAAAACGCTAAGTTCTCCAGCAAAACGCTATGTTCTCCAGCGAAACAATAAGTTCTGCATTACCAAACCAATTTCTCAATTGAAACACAATGTTCTCCATCGAAAAGCTAAGTTCTCCAGCAAAACGCTATTTTCTCCAGCGAAACAATAAGTTCTGCATTACCAAACCAATTTCTCAATTGAAACACAATGTTCTCCATCGAAAAGCTAAGTTCTCCAGCGAAACGCTATGTTCTCCAGCGAAACATTAAATTCTCCAGCAAAACCCTATGTTCTCCAGCGAAACACTAAGTTGGCCAGCGAAACGTTAAGTTCTTCTCAGAAAAGATAAGTTCTACATTACCGAACCAATTTCTCAATTGAAACACAAAGTTCTCCAGCAAAACGCTAAGTTCTCCAGTGAAACGCTAAGTTCTGCATTACCGAACTAATTTCTCAATTGAAACACAAAGTTCTCCAGCAAAACGCTAAGTTCTCCAGTGAAACACTAAGTTCTGCATTACCGTACTAATTTCTCAATTGAAACACAAAGTTCTCCAGCAAAACGCTTAGTTCTCCAGCAAAACGCTAAGTTCTCCAGTGAAACGCTAAGTTCTCCAGCGAAACACTAAGTTGTCCAGCGAAACGTTAACGTCTCCAGTGAAACGCTAAGTTCTGCATTACCGAACTAATTTCTCAATTGAAACACAAAGTTCTCCAGCAAAATGCTAAGTTCTCCAGCAAAATGCTAAGTTCTCCAGCGAAACAAGAAGTTCTGCATTACCGAACTAATTTCTCAATTGAAACGCCATGTTCTCTATCAAAAAGCTAAGTTTTAAAGAAAAACGCTAAGTTCACAAGCGAAACAATAAGTTCTGCATTACCGAACCGATTTCTCAAGTGAAATGCAAAGTTCTCCAGCAAAACGCTAAGTTTTACAGCAAAACGCTATGTTCTCCTGCGAAACGCTAAGTTCTCCAGCGAAACAATAAGTTCTGCATTACCAAACCAATTTCTCAATTGAAACACAATGTTCTCCATCGAAAAGCTAAGTTCTCCAGCGAAACGCTATGTTCTCCAGCGAAACATTAAATTCTCCAGCAAAACCCTATGTTCTCCAGCGAAACACTAAGTTGGCCAGCGAAACGTTAAGTTCTTCTCAGAAAAGATAAGTTCTACATTACCGAACCAATTTCTCAATTGAAACACAAAGTTCTCCAGCAAAACGCTAAGTTCTCCAGTGAAACGCTAAGTTCTGCATTACCGAACTAATTTCTCAATTGAAACACAAAGTTCTCCAGCAAAACGCTAAGTTCTCCAGTGAAACACTAAGTTCTGCATTACCGTACTAATTTCTCAATTGAAACACAAAGTTCTCCAGCAAAACGCTTAGTTCTCCAGCAAAACGCTAAGTTCTCCAGTGAAACGCTAAGTTCTCCAGCGAAACACTAAGTTGTCCAGCGAAACGTTAACGTCTCCAGTGAAACGCTAAGTTCTGCATTACCGTACTAATTTCTCAATTGAAACACAAAGTTCTCCAGCAAAACGCTAAGTTCTCCAGCAAAACGCTATGTTCTCCAGCGAAACAATAAGTTCTGCATTACCAAACCAATTTCTCAATTGAAACACAATGTTCTCCATCGAAAAGCTAAGTTCTCCAGCAAAACGCTATTTTCTCTAGCGAAACAATAAGTTCTGCATTACCAAACCAATTTCTCAATTGAAACACAATGTTCTCCATCGAAAAGCTAAGTTCTCCAGCGAAACGCTATGTTCTCCAGCGAAACATTAAATTCTCCAGCAAAACCCTATGTTCTCCAGCGAAACACTAAGTTGGCCAGCGAAACGTTAAGTTCTTCTCAGAAAAGATAAGTTCTACATTACCGAACCAATTTCTCAATTGAAACACAAAGTTCTCCAGCAAAACGCTAAGTTCTCCAGTGAAACGCTAAGTTCTGCATTACCGAACTAATTTCTCAATTGAAACACACAGTTCTCTAGCAAAACGCTAAGTTCTCCAGTGAAACACTAACTTCTGCATTACCGAACTAATTTCTCAATTGAAACACAAAGTTCTCCAGCAAAACGCTAAGTTCTCCAGCAAAACGCTATGTTCTCCAGCGAAACAATAAGTTCTGCATTACCAAACCAATTTCTCAATTGAAACACAATGTTCTCCATCGAAAAGCTAAGTTCTCCAGCAAAACGCTATTTTCTCCAGCGAAACAATAAGTTCTGCATTACCAAACCAATTTCTCAATTGAAACACAATGTTCTCCATCGAAAAGCTAAGTTCTCCAGCGAAACGCTATGTTCTCCAGCGAAACATTAAATTCTCCAGCAAAACCCTATGTTCTCCAGCGAAACACTAAGTTGGCCAGCGAAACGTTAAGTTCTTCTCAGAAAAGATAAGTTCTACATTACCGAACCAATTTCTCAATTGAAACACAAAGTTCTCCAGCAAAACGCTAAGTTCTCCAGTGAAACGCTAAGTTCTGCATTACCGAACTAATTTCTCAATTGAAACACAAAGTTCTCCAGCAAAACGCTAAGTTCTCCAGTGAAACACTAAGTTCTGCATTACCGTACTAATTTCTCAATTGAAACACAAAGTTCTCCAGCAAAACGCTTAGTTCTCCAGCAAAACGCTAAGTTCTCCAGTGAAACGCTAAGTTCTCCAGCGAAACACTAAGTTGTCCAGCGAAACGTTAACGTCTCCAGTGAAACGCTAAGTTCTGCATTACCGAACTAATTTCTCAATTGAAACACAAAGTTCTCCAGCAAAATGCTAAGTTCTCCAGCAAAATGCTAAGTTCTCCAGCGAAACAAGAAGTTCTGCATTACCGAACTAATTTCTCAATTGAAACGCCATGTTCTCTATCAAAAAGCTAAGTTTTAAAGAAAAACGCTAAGTTCACAAGCGAAACAATAAGTTCTGCATTACCGAACCGATTTCTCAAGTGAAATGCAAAGTTCTCCAGCAAAACGCTAAGTTTTACAGCAAAACGCTATGTTCTCCTGCGAAACGCTAAGTTCTCCAGCGAAACACAATGTTCTCCAGTGAAACTCTAAGTTATCCAGCGAAACGCTAAGTTCTCCAGCAAAACGCTAAGTTCTCCAGCGAAACGCTAAGTTCTCCAGCGAAACGCTACGTTCTCCAGCAAAACGCTATGTTCTCCAGCAAAACGCTAAGTTCTCCATTACCGAACTAATTTCTCAATTGAAACACAAAGTTCTCCAGCAAAATGCTAAGTTCTCCAGCAAAACGCTAAGTTCTCCAGCGAAACAATAAGTTCAGCATTACCGAACCAATTTCTCAAGTGAAATGCAATGTTCTCCAGCAAAACGCTAAGTTTTACAGCAAAACGCTAAGTTATCCAGCGAAACGCTAAGTTCTCCAGCAAAACGCTAAGTTCTCCACAGAAACGCTAAGTTCTCCAGCAAAACGCTAAGTTCTCCAGCAAAACGCTAAGTTCTCCAGCAAAACGCTATGTTCTCCAGCAAAACGCTAAGTTCTCCACAGAAAAGATAAGTTCTACATTACCGAACCAATTTCTCAATTGAAACGCAAAGTTCTCCAGCAAAACGCTAAGTTCTGCAGCGAAACGCTAAGTTCTCCAGTGAAACGCTAACTTCTGCATTACCGAACTAATTTCTCAATTGAAACACAAAGTTCTCCAGCAAAACGCTAAGTTCTCCAGCAAAACGCTATGTTCTCCAGCGAAACAATAAGTTCTGCATTACCAAACCAATTTCTCAATTGAAACACAATGTTCTCCATCGAAAAGCTAAGTTCTCCAGCAAAACGCTATTTTCTCCAGCGAAACAATAAGTTCTGCATTACCAAACCAATTTCTCAATTGAAACACAATGTTCTCCATCGAAAAGCTAAGTTCTCCAGCGAAACGCTAAGTTCTCCAGCGAAACGCTAAGTTCTCCAGCGAAACGCTACGTTCTCCAGCAAAACGCTATGTTCTCCAGCAAAACATTAAATTCTCCAGCAAAACCCTATGTTCTCCAGCGAAACACTAAGTTGGCCAGCGAAACGTTAAGTTCTTCTCAGAAAAGATAAGTTCTACATTACCGAACCAATTTCTCAATTGAAACACAAAGTTCTCCAGCAAAACGCTAAGTTCTCCAGTGAAACGCTAAGTTCTGCATTACCGAACTAATTTCTCAATTGAAACACACAGTTCTCCAGAAAAACGCTAAGTTCTCCAGCAAAACGTTAAGTTCTCCAGCGAAACAAGAAGTTCTGCATTACCGAACTAATTTCTCAATTGAAACACACAGTTCTCCAGAAAAACGCTAAGTTCTCCAGCAAAACGTTAAGTTCTCCAGCGAAACAAGAAGTTCTGCATTACCGACCTAATTTCTCAATTGAAACACACAGTTCTTCAGAAAAACGCTAAGTTCTCCAGCAAAACGCTAAGTTCTCCAGTGAAACGCTAAGTTCTCCAGCGAAACACTATGTTGTCCAGCGAAACGTTAACGTCTCCAGTGAAACGCTAAGTTCTGCATTACCGAACCAATTTCTCAATTGAAACACAAAGTTCTCCAGCAAAACGCTAAGTTCTCCACAGAAAAGATAAGTTCTACATTACCGAACTAATTTCTCAATTGAAACACAAAGTTCTCCAGCAAAATGCTAAGTTCTCCAGCAAAACGCTAAGTTCTCCAGCAAAACAATAAGTTCTGCATTACCAAACCAATTTCTCAATTGAAACACAATGTTCTCCATTGAAAAGCTAAGTTCTCCAGCGAAACGCTATGTTCTCCAGCGAAACATTAAATTCTCCAGCAAAACCCTATGTTCTCCAGCGAAACACTAAGTTGTCCAGCGAAACGTTAAGTTCTTCTCAGAAAAGATAAGTTCTACATTACCGAACCAATTTCTCAAGTGAAACACAAAGTTCTCCAGCAAAACGCTAAGTTCTCCAGTGAAACGCTATGTTCTCCAGCAAAACGCTAAGTTCTCCACAGAAAAGATAAGTTCTACATTACCGAACCAATTTCTCAATTGAAATGCAAAGTTCTCCAGCAAAACGCTAAGTTCTGCAGCGAAACGCTAAGTTCTCCAGTGAAACGCTAACTTCTGCATTACCGAACTAATTTCTCAATTGAAACACAAAGTTCTCCAGCAAAATGCTAAGTTCTCCAGCAAAATGCTAAGTTCTCCAGCGAAACAATAAGTTCTGCATTACCGAACTAATTTCTCAATTGAAACGCCATGTTCTCTATCAAAAAGCTAAGTTCTAAAGAAAAACGCTAAGTTCACAAGCGAAACAATAAGTTCTGCATTACCGAACCAATTTCTCAAGTGAAATGCAATGTTCTCCAGCAAAACGTTAAGTTTTACAGCAAAACGCTATGTTCTCCTGCGAAACGCTAAGTTCTCCAGCGAAACACAATGTTCTCCATCGAAAAGCTAAGTTCTCCAGCAAAACGCTATTTTCTCCAGCGAAACAATAAGTTCTGCATTACCAAACCAATTTCTCAATTGAAACACAATGTTCTCCATCGAAAAGCTAAGTTCTCCAGCGAAACGCTATGTTCTCCAGCGAAACATTAAATTCTCCAGCAAAACCCTATGTTCTCCAGCGAAACACTAAGTTGGCCAGCGAAACGTTAAGTTCTTCTCAGAAAAGATAAGTTCTACATTACCGAACCAATTTCTCAATTGAAACACAAAGTTCTCCAGCAAAACGCTAAGTTCTCCAGTGAAACGCTAAGTTCTGCATTACCGAACTAATTTCTCAATTGAAACACACAGTTCTCCAGAAAAACGCTAAGTTCTCCAGCAAAACGTTAAGTTCTCCAGCGAAACAAGAAGTTCTGCATTACCAAACTAATTTCTCAATTGAAACACACAGTTCTCCAGAAAAACGCTAAGTTCTCCAGCAAAACGCTAGGTTCTCCAGTGAAACGCTAAGTTCTCCAGCGAAACACTAAGTTGTCCAGGGAAACGTTAACGTCTCCAGTGAAACGCTAAGTTCTGCATTACCGAACCAATTTCTCAATTGAAACACAAAGTTCTCCAGTAAAACGCTATGTTCTCCAGCAAAACGCTAAATTCTCCACAGAAAAGATAAGTTCTACATTACCGAACTAATTTCTCAATTGAAACACAAAGTTCTCCAGCAAAACGCTAAGTTCTCCAGCAAAACAATAAGTTCTGCATTACCAAACCAATTTCTCAATTGAAACACAATGTTCTCCATTGAAAAGCTAAGTTCTCCAGCGAAACGCTATGTTCTCCAGCGAAACATTAAATTCTCCAGCAAAACCCTATGTTCTCCAGCGAAACACTAAGTTGTCCAGCGAAACGTTAAGTTCTTCTCAGAAAAGATAAGTTCTGCATTACCGAACTAATTTCTCAATTGAAACACAAAGTTCTCCAGCAAAATGCTAAGTTCTCCAGCAAAATGCTAAGTTCTCCAGCGAAACAAGAAGTTCTGCATTACCGAACTAATTTCTCAATTGAAACGCCATGTTCTCTATCAAAAAGCTAAGTTCTAAAGAAAAACGCTAAGTTCACAAGCGAAACAATAAGTTCTGCATTACCGAACCAATTTCTCAAGTGAAATGCAATGTTCTCCTGCAAAATGTTAAGTTTTAGAGGAAAACGCTAAGTTCTCCTGCAAAACGCAATGTTCTCCAGTGAAATTCTAAGTTATCCAGCGAAACGCTAAGTTCTCCAGCAAAACGCTAAGTTCTCCAGCAAAACGCTAAGTTCTCCACAGAAAAGTTCTACATTACCGAACCAATTTCTCAATTGAAACACAAAGTTCTCCAGCAAAACGCTAAGTTCTCCAGTGAAACGCTAAGTTCTGCATTACCGAACTAATTTCTCAATTGAAACACAAAGTTCTCCAGCAAAACGCTAAGTTCTCCAGTGAAACACTAAGTTCTGCATTACCGAACTAATTTCTCAATTGAAACACAAAGTTCTCCAGCAAAACGCTTAGTTCTCCAGCAAAACGCTAAGTTCTCCAGTGAAACGCTAAGTTCTCCAGCGAAACACTAAGTTGTCCAGCGAAACGCTAAGTTCTGCATTACCGAACTAATTTCTCAATTGAAACGCAAAGTTCTCCAGCAAAACGCTAAGTTCTGCAGCGAAACGCTAAGTTCTCCAGTGAAACGCTAACTTCTGCATTACCGAACTAATTTCTCAATTGAAACACAAAGTTCTCCAGCAAAACGCTAAGTTCTCCAGCAAAACGCTATGTTCTCCAGCGAAACAATAAGTTCTGCATTACCAAACCAATTTCTCAATTGAAACACAATGTTCTCCATCGAAAAGCTAAGTTCTCCAGCAAAACGCTATTTTCTCCAGCGAAACAATAAGTTCTGCATTACCAAACCAATTTCTCAATTGAAACACAATGTTCTCCATCGAAAAGCTAAGTTCTCCAGCGAAACGCTATGTTCTCCAGCGAAACATTAAATTCTCCAGCAAAACCCTATGTTCTCCAGCGAAACACTAAGTTGTCCAGCGAAACGTTAATTTCTTCTCAGAAAAGATAAGTTCTACATTACCGAACCAATTTCTCAATTGAAACACAAAGTTCTCCAGCAAAACGCTAAGTTCTACACTGAAACGCTAAATTCTGCATTACCGAACTAATTTCTCAATTGAAACACAAAGCTCTCTAGCAAAACGCTTAGTTCTCCAGCAAAACGCTAAGTTCTAATGCGAAACGCAATGTTCTCCAGTGAAACTCTAAGTTATCCAGCGAAACGCTAAGTTCTCCAGCAAAACGCTAAGTTCTCCACAGAAACGCTAAGTTCTCCAGCGAAACGCTAAGTTCTCCAGCAAAACGCTATGCTCTCCAGCAAAACGCTAAGTTCTCCACAGAAAAGATAAGTTCTACATTACCGAACCAATTTCTCAATTGAAACGCAAAGTTCTCCAGCAAAACGCTAAGTTCTGCAGCGAAACGCTAAGTTCTCCAGTGAAACGCTAACTTCTGCATTACCGAACTAATTTCTCAATTGAAACACGAAGTTCTCCAGCAAAACGCTAAGTTCTCCAGCAAAACGCTATGTTCTCCAGCAAAACAATAAGTTCTGCATTACCAAACCAATTTCTCAATTGAAACACAATGTTCTCCATCGAAAAGCTAAGTTCTCCAGCGAAACGCTATGTTCTCCAGCGAAACATTAAGTTCTCCAGCAAAACCCTATGTTCTCCAGCGAAACACTAAGTTGTCCAGCGAAACGTTAAGTTCTTCTCAGAAAAGATAAGTTCTACATTACCGAACCAATTTCTCAATTGAAACACAAAGTTCTCCAGCAAAACGCTAAGTTCTCCAGTGAAACGCTAAGTTCTGCATTATCGAACTAATTTCTCAATTGAAACACAAAGTTCTCCAGCAAAACGCTTATTTCTCCAGCAAAACGCTACGTTCTCCAGTGAAACGCTAAGTTCTCCAGCGAAACACTAAGTTGTCCAGCAAAACGTTAACGTCTCCAGTGAAACGCTAAGTTCTGCATTACCGAACTAATTTCTCAATTGAAACACAAAGTTCTCTAGCAAAATGCTAAGTTCTCCAGCAAAATGCTAAGTTCTCCAGCAAAATGCTAAGTTCTCCAGCGAAACAATAAGTTCTGCATTACCGAACCAATTTCTCAAGTGAAATGCAATGTTCTCCAGCAAAACGTTAAGTTTTACAGCAAAACGCTATGTTCTCCTGCGAAACGCTAAGTTCTCCAGCGAAACACAATGTTCTCCAGTGAAACTCTAAGTTATCCAGCGAAACGCTAAGTTCTCCAGCAAAACGCTAAGTTCTCCAGCGAAACGCTAAGTTCTCCAGCGAAACGCTAAGTTCTCCACAGAAACGCTATGTTCTCCAGCAAAACGCTAAGTTCTCCACAGAAAAGATAAGTTCTACATTACCGAACTAATTTCTCAATTGAAACACAAAGTTCTCCAGCAAAACGCTAAGTTCTCCAGCAAAACGCTATGTTCTCCAGCGAAACAATAAGTTCTGCATTACCAAACCAATTTCTCAATTGAAACACGATGTTCTCCATCGAAAAGCTAAGTTCTCCAGCGAAACGCTATGTTCTCCAGCGAAACATTAAATTCTCCAGCAAAACCCTATGTTCTCCAGCGAAACACTAAGTTGTCCAGCGAAACGTTAAGTTCTTCTCAGAAAAGATAAGTTCTACATTACCGAACTAATTTCTCAATTGAAACACAAAGTTCTCCAGCAAAACGCTAAGTTCTCCAGTGAAACGCTAAGTTCTCCAGCGAAACAAGAAGTTCTGCATTACCGAACTAATTTCTCAATTGAAACACAAAGTTCTCCAGCAAAACACTTAGTTCTCCAGCAAAACGCTACGTTCTCCAGTGAAACGCTAAGTTCTCCAGCGAAACACTAAGTTGTCCAGCGAAACGTTAACGTCTCCAGTGAAACGCTAAGTTCTGCATTACCGAACTAATTTCTCAATTGAAACACAAAGTTCTCCAGCAAAATGCTAAGTTCTGCAGCAAAATGCTAAGTTCTCCAGCGAAACAAGAAGTTCTGCATTACCGAACTAATTTCTCAATTGAAACGCCATGTTCTCTATCAAAAAGCTAAGTTCTAAAGAAAAACGCTAAGTTCACAAGCGAAACAATAAGTTCTGCATTACCGAACCAATTTCTCAAGTGAAATGCAATGTTCTCCAGCAAAACGTTAAGTTTTACAGCAAAACGCTATGTTCTCCTGCGAAACGCTAAGTTCTCCAGCGAAACACGATGTTCTCCAGCGAAACTCTAAGTTATCCAGCGAAACGCTAAGTTCTCCACAGAAAAGATAAGTTCTACATTACCGAACCAATTTCTCAATTGAAACGCTATGTTCTCCAGCAAAACGCTAAGTTCTGCAGCGAAACGCTAAGTTCTCCAGTGAAACGCTAACTTCTGCATTACCGAACTAATTTCTCAATTGAAACACAAAGTTCTCCAGCAAAATGCTAAGTTCTCCAGCAAAACGCTATGTTCTCCAGCGAAACAATAAGTTCTGCATTACCAAACCAATTTCTCAATTGAAACACAATGTTCTCCATCGAAAAGCTAAGTTCTCCAGCGAAACGCTATGTACTCCAGCGAAACATTAAATTCTCCAGCAAAACCCTATGTTCTCCAGCGAAACACTAAGTTGTCCAGCGAAACGTTAAGTTCTTCTCAGAAAAGATAAGTTCTACATAACCGAACCAATTTCTCAATTGAAACACAAAGTTCTCCAGCAAAACGCTAAGTTCTACAGTGAAACGCTAAATTCTGCATTACCGAACTAATTTCTCAATTGAAACACAAAGTTCTCCAGCAAAACGCTAAGTTCTCCAGTGAAACGATATGTGCTGCATTACCGAACTAATTTCTCAATTGAAACACACAGTTCTCCAGAAAAACGCTAAGTTCTCCAGCAAAACGTTAAGTTCTCCAGCGAAACAAGAAGTTCTGCATTACCGAACTAATTTCTCAATTGAAACACAAAGTTCTCTAGCAAAACGCTTAGTTCTCCAGCAAAACGCTAAGTTCTCCAGTGAAACGCTAAGTTCTCCAGCGAAACACTAAGTTGTCCAGCGAAACGTTAACGTCTCCAGTGAAACGCTAAGTTCTGCATTACCGAACTAATTTCTCAATTGAAACACAAACTTCTCTAGCAAAATGCTAAGTTCTCCAGCAAAATGCTAAGTTCTCCAGCAAAATGCTAAGTTCTCCAGCAAAACAATAAGTTCTGCATTACCGAACCAATTTCTCAAGTGAAATGCAATGTTCTCCAGCAAAACGCTAAGTTTTACAGCAAAACCCTATGTTCTCCTGCGAAACGCTAAGTTCTCCAGCGAAACACAATGTTCTCCAGCGAAACTCTAAGTTATCCAGCGAAACGCTAAGTTCTCCACAGAAAAGATAAGTTCTACATTACCGAACCAATTTCTCAATTGAAACGCTATGTTCTCCAGCAAAACGCTAAGTTCTGCAGCGAAACGCTAAGTTCTCCAGTGAAACGCTAACTTCTGCATTACCGAACTAATTTCTCAATTGAAACACAAAGTTCTCCAGCAAAACGCTAAGTTCTCCAGCAAAACGCTATGTTCTCCAGCGAAACAATAAGTTCTGAATTACCAAACCAATTTCTCAATTGAAACACAATGTTCTCCATCGAAAAGCTAAGTTCTCCAGCGAAACGCTATGTTCTCCAGCGAAACATTAAATTCTCCAGCAAAACCCTATGTTCTCCAGCGAAACACTAAGTTGTCCAGCGAAACGTTAAGTTCTTCTCAGAAAAGATAAGTTCTACATAACCGAACCAATTTCTCAATTGAAACACAAAGTTCTCCAGCAAAACGCTAAGTTCTACAGTGAAACGCTAAATTCTGCATTACCGAACTAATTTCTCAATTGAAACACAAAGTTCTCCAGCAAAACGCTAAGTTCTCCAGTGAAACGATATGTGCTGCATTACCGAACTAATTTCTCAATTGAAACACACAGTTCTCCAGAAAAACGCTAAGTTCTCCAGCAAAACGTTAAGTTCTCCAGCGAAACAAGAAGTTCTGCATTACCGAACTAATTTCTCAATTGAAACACAAAGTTCTCTAGCAAAACGCTTAGTTCTCCAGCAAAACGCTAAGTTCTCCAGTGAAACGCTAAGTTCTCCAGCGAAACACTAAGTTGTCCAGCGAAACGTTAACGTCTCCAGTGAAACGCTAAGTTCTGCATTACCGAACTAATTTCTCAATTGAAACACAAACTTCTCTAGCAAAATGCTAAGTTCTCCAGCAAAATGCTAAGTTCTCCAGCAAAATGCTAAGTTCTCCAGCGAAACAATAAGTTCTGCATTACCGAACCAATTTCTCAAGTGAAATGCAATGTTCTCCAGCAAAACGTTAAGTTTTACAGCAAAACGCTATGTTCTCCTGCGAAACGCTAAGTTCTCCAGCGAAACACAATGTTCTCCAGTGAAACTTTAAGTTCTCCAGCGAAACGCTAAGTTCTCCAGCAAAACGCTAAGTTCTCCAGCGAAACGCTAAGTTCTCCAGCGAAACGCTAAGTTCTCCAGCGAAACACTAAGTTCTCCACAGAAACGCTATGTTCTCCAGCAAAACGCTAAGTTCTCCACAGAAAAGATAAGTTCTACATTACCGAACCAATTTCTCAATTGAAACACAAAGTTCTCCAGCAAAACGCTAAGTTCTCCAGCAAAACGCTATGTTCTCCAGCGAAACAATAAGTTCTGCATTACCAAACCTATTTCTCAATTGAAACACGATGTTCTCCATCGAAAAGCTAAGTTCTCCAGCGAAACGCTATGTTCTCCAGCGAAACATTAAATTCTCCAGCAAAACCCTATGTTCTCCAGCGAAACACTAAGTTGTCCAGCGAAACGTTAAGTTCTTCTCAGAAAAGATAAGTTCTACATTACCGAACTAATTTCTCAATTGAAACACAAAGTTCTCCAGCAAAACGCTAAGTTCTCCAGTGAAACGCTAAGTTCTGCATTACCGAACTAATTTCTCAATTGAAACACAAAGTTCTCCAGAAAAACGCTAAGTTCTCCAGCAAAACGTTAAGTTCTCCAGCGAAACAAGAAGTTCTGCATTACCGAACTAATTTCTCAATTGAAACACAAAGTTCTCCAGCAAAACACTTAGTTCTCCAGCAAAACGCTACGTTCTCCAGTGAAACGCTAAGTTCTCCAGCGAAACACTAAGTTGTCCAGCGAAACGTTAACGTCTCCAGTGAAACGCTAAGTTCTGCATTACCGAACTAATTTCTCAATTGAAACACAAAGTTCTCCAGCAAAATGCTAAGTTCTGCAGCAAAATGCTAAGTTCTC
The DNA here is from genome assembly GCF_037157495.1 of Lathamus discolor. Lineage (NCBI taxonomy): Eukaryota > Metazoa > Chordata > Aves > Psittaciformes > Psittacidae > Lathamus > Lathamus discolor. Next base: position 163,822 of record NW_027069394.1, on the reverse strand, counting down.
CAGCGAAACAAGAAGTTCTGCATTACCGAACTAATTTCTCAATTGAAACGCCATGTTCTCTATCAAAAAGCTAAGTTCTAAAGAAAAACGCTAAGTTCACAAGCGAAACAATAAGTTCTGCATTACCGAACCAATTTCTCAAGTGAAATGCAATGTTCTCCAGCAAAACGTTAAGTTTTACAGCAAAACGCTATGTTCTCCTGCGAAACGCTAAGTTCTCCAGCGAAACGCTAAGTTCTCCAGCGAAACGCTAAGTTCTCCACAGAAACGCTATGTTCTCCAGCAAAACGCTAAGTTCTCCACAGAAAAGATAAGTTCTACATTACCGAACCAATTTCTCAATTGAAACACAAAGTTCTCCAGCAAAACGCTAAGTTCTCCAGCAAAACGCTATGTTCTCCAGCGAAACAATAAGTTCTGCATTACCAAACCAATTTCTCAATTGAAACACGATGTTCTCCATCGAAAAGCTAAGTTCTCCAGCGAAACGCTATGTTCTCCAGCGAAACATTAAATTCTCCAGCAAAACCCTATGTTCTCCAGCGAAACACTAAGTTGTCCAGCGAAACGTTAAGTTCTTCTCAGAAAAGATAAGTTCTACATTACCGAACTAATTTCTCAATTGAAACACAAAGTTCTCCAGCAAAACGCTAAGTTCTCCAGTGAAACGCTAAGTTCTGCATTACCGAACTAATTTCTCAATTGAAACACAAAGTTCTCCAGAAAAACGCTAAGTTCTCCAGCAAAACGTTAAGTTCTCCAGCGAAACAAGAAGTTCTGCATTACCGAACTAATTTCTCAATTGAAACACAAAGTTCTCCAGAAAAACGCTAAGTTCTCCAGCAAAACGCTACGTTCTCCAGTGAAACGCTAAGTTCTCCAGCGAAACACTAAGTTGTCCAGCGAAACGTTAACGTCTCCAGTGAAACGCTAAGTTCTGCATTACCGAACTAATTTCTCAATTGAAACACAAAGTTCTCCAGCAAAATGCTAAGTTCTGCAGCAAAATGCTAAGTTCTCCAGCGAAACAAGAAGTTCTGCATTACCGAACTAATTTCTCAATTGAAACGCCATGTTCTCTATCAAAAAGCTAAGTTCTAAAGAAAAACGCTAAGTTCTCCAGCGAAACAATAAGTTCTGCATTACCGAACCAATTTCTCAAGTGAAATGCAATGTTCTCCAGCAAAACGTTAAGTTTTACAGCAAAACGCTATGTTCTCCTGCGAAACGCTAAGTTCTCCAGCGAAACACAATGTTCTCCAGTGAAACTCTAAGTTATCCAGCGAAACGCTAAGTTCTCCAGCAAAACGCTAAGTTCTCCAGCGAAACGCTAAGTTCTCCAGCGAAACGCTAAGTTCTCCAGCGAAACGCTATGTTCTCCAGCAAAACACTAAGTTCTCCACAGAAAATATAAGTTCTACATTACCGAACTAATTTCTCAATTGAAACACAAAGTTCTCCAGCAAAACGCTATGTTCTCCAGCGAAACAATAAGTTCTGCATTACCAAACCAATTTCTCAATTGAAACACAATGTTCTCCATCGAAAAGCTAAGTTCTCCAGCGAAACGCTATGTTCTCCAGCGAAACATTAAATTCTCCAGCAAAACCCTATGTTCTCCAGCGAAACACTAAGTTGTCCAGCGAAACGTTAAGTTCTTCTCAGAAAAGATAAGTTCTACATTACCGAACTAATTTCTCAATTGAAACACAAAGTTCTCCAGCAAAACGCTAAGTACTACAGTGAAACGCTAAATTCTGCATTACCGAACTAATTTCTCAATTGAAACACAAAGTTCTCCAGCAAAACGCTATGTTCTCCAGCAAAACGCTAAGTTCTCCACAGAAAAGATAAGTTCTACATTACCGAACCAATTTCTCAATTGAAACGCAAAGTTCTCCAGCAAAATGCTAAGTTCTGCAGCGAAACGCTAAGTTCTCCAGTGAAACGCTAACTTCTGCATTACCGAACTAATTTCTCAATTGAAACACAAAGTTCTCCAGCAAAACGCTAAGTTCTCCAGCAAAACGCTATGTTCTCCAGCGAAACAATAAGTTCTGCATTACAAAACCAATTTCTCAATTGAAACACAATGTTCTCCATCGAAAAGCTAAGTTCTCCAGCGAAACGCTATGTTCTCCAGCGAAACATAAAATTCTCCAGCAAAACCCTATGTTCTCCAGCGAAACACTAAGTTGTCCAGCGAAACGTTAAGTTCTTCTCAGAAAAGATAAGTTCTACATTACCGAACTAATTTCTCAATTGAAACACAAAGTTCTCCAGCAAAACGCTAAGTTCTCCAGTGAAACGATATGTGCTGCATTACCGAACTAATTTCTCAATTGAAACACACAGTTCTCCAGAAAAACGCTAAGTTCTCCAGCAAAACGTTAAGTTCTCCAGCGAAACAAGAAGTTCTGCATTACCGAACTAATTTCTCAATTGAAACACAAAGTTCTCCAGCAAAACACTTAGTTCTCCAGCAAAACGCTAAGTTCTCCAGTGAAACGCTAAGTTCTCCAGCGAAACACTAAGTTGTCCAGCGAAACGTTAACGTCTCCAGTGAAACGCTAAGTTCTGCATTACCGAACTAATTTCTCAATTGAAACACAAAGTTCTCCAGCAAAATGCTAAGTTCTGCAGCAAAATGCTAAGTTCTCCAGCGAAACAAGAAGTTCTGCATTACCGAACTAATTTCTCAATTGAAACGCCATGTTCTCTATCAAAAAGCTAAGTTCTAAAGAAAAACGCTAAGTTCACAAGCGAAACAATAAGTTCTGCATTACCGAACCAATTTCTCAAGTGAAATGCAATGTTCTCCAGCAAAATGCTAAGTTTTACAGCAAAACGCTATGTTCTCCTGCGAAACGCTAAGTTCTCCAGCGAAACACAATGTTCTCCAGCGAAACTCTAAGTTATCCAGCGAAACGCTAAGTTCTCCACAGAAAAGATAAGTTCTACATTACCGAACCAATTTCTCAATTGAAACGCTATGTTCTCCAGCAAAACGCTAAGTTCTGCAGCGAAACGCTAAGTTCTCCAGTGAAACGCTAACTTCTGCATTACCGAACTAATTTCTCAATTGAAACACAAAGTTCTCCAGCAAAATGCTAAGTTCTCCAGCAAAACGCTATGTTCTCCAGCGAAACAATAAGTTCTGCATTACCAAACCAATTTCTCAATTGAAACACAATGTTCTCCATCGAAAAGCTAAGTTCTCCAGCGAAACGCTATGTTCTCCAGCGAAACATTAAATTCTCCAGCAAAGCCCTATGTTCTCCAGCGAAACACTAAGTTGTCCAGTGAAACGTTAAGTTCTTCTCAGAAAAGATAAGTTCTACATAACCGAACCAATTTCTCAATTGAAACACAAAGTTCTCCAGCAAAACGCTAAGTTCTACAGTGAAACGCTAAATTCTGCATTACCGAACTAATTTCTCAATTGAAACACAAAGTTCTCCAGCAAAACGCTAAGTTCTCCAGTGAAACGATATGTTCTGCATTACCGAACTAATTTCTCAATTGAAACACACAGTTCTCCAGAAAAACGCTAAGTTCTCCAGCAAAACGTTAAGTTCTCCAGCGAAACAAGAAGTTCTGCATTACCGAACTAATTTCTCAATTGAAACACAAAGTTCTCTAGCAAAACGCTTAGTTCTCCAGCAAAACGCTAAGTTCTCCAGTGAAACGCTAAGTTCTCCAGCGAAACACTAAGTTGTCCAGCGAAACGTTAACGTCTCCAGTGAAACGCTAAGTTCTGCATTACCGAACTAATTTCTCAATTGAAACACAAACTTCTCTAGCAAAATGCTAAGTTCTCCAGCAAAATGCTAAGTTCTCCAGCAAAATGCTAAGTTCTCCAGCGAAACAATAAGTTCTGCATTACCGAACCAATTTCTCAAGTGAAATGCAATGTTCTCCAGCAAAACGTTAAGTTTTACAGCAAAACGCTATGTTCTCCTGCGAAACGCTAAGTTCTCCAGCGAAACACAATGTTCTCCAGTGAAACTCTAAGTTATCCAGCGAAACGCTAAGTTCTCCAGCAAAACGCTATGTTCTCCAGCAAAACGCTAAGTTCTCCACAGAAAAGATAAGTTCTACATTACCGAACTAATTTCTCAATTGAAACACAAAGTTCTCCAGCAAAACGCTAAGTTCTCCAGCAAAACGCTATGTTCTCCAGCGAAACAATAAGTTCTGCATTACCAAACCAATTTCTCAATTGAAACACGATGTTCTCCATCGAAAAGCTAAGTTCTCCAGCGAAACGCTATGTTCTCCAGCGAAACACTAAATTCTCCAGCAAAACCCTATGTTCTCCAGCGAAACACTAAGTTGTCCAGCGAAACGTTAAGTTCTTCTCAGAAAAGATAAGTTCTACATTACCGAACTAATTTCTCAATTGAAACACAAAGTTCTCCAGCAAAACGCTAAGTTCTCCAGTGAAACGCTAAGTTCTGCATTACCGAACTAATTTCTCAATTGAAACACAAAGTTCTCCAGAAAAACGCTAAGTTCTCCAGCAAAACGTTAAGTTCTCCAGCGAAACAAGAAGTTCTGCATTACCGAACTAATTTCTCAATTGAAACACAAAGTTCTCCAGAAAAACGCTAAGTTCTCCAGCAAAACGCTACGTTCTCCAGTGAAACGCTAAGTTCTCCAGCGAAACACTAAGTTGTCCAGCGAAACGTTAACGTCTCCAGTGAAACGCTAAGTTCTGCATTACCGAACTAATTTCTCAATTGAAACACAAAGTTCTCCAGCAAAATGCTAAGTTCTGCAGCAAAATGCTAAGTTCTCCTGCGAAACAAGAAGTTCTGCATTACCGAACTAATTTCTCAATTGAAACGCCATGTTCTCTATCAAAAAGCTAAGTTCTAAAGAAAAACGCTAAGTTCTCCAGCGAAACAATAAGTTCTGCATTACCGAACCAATTTCTCAAGTGAAATGCAATGTTCTCCAGCAAAACGTTAAGTTTTACAGCAAAACGCTATGTTCTCCTGCGAAACGCTAAGTTCTCCAGCGAAACACAATGTTCTCCAGTGAAACTCTAAGTTATCCAGCGAAACGCTAAGTTCTCCAGCAAAACGCTAAGTTCTCCAGCGAAACGCTAAGTTCTCCAGCGAAACGCTAAGTTCTCCAGCGAAACGCTATGTTCTCCAGCAAAACACTAAGTTCTCCACAGAAAAGATATGTTCTACATTACCGAACTAATTTCTCAATTGAAACACAAAGTTCTCCAGCAAAACGCTATGTTCTCCAGCGAAACAATAAGTTCTGCATTACCAAACCAATTTCTCAATTGAAACACAATGTTCTCCATCGAAAAGCTAAGTTCTCCAGCGAAACGCTATGTTCTCCAGCGAAACATTAAATTCTCCAGCAAAACCCTATGTTCTCCAGCGAAACACTAAGTTGTCCAGCGAAACGTTAAGTTCTTCTCAGAAAAGATAAGTTCTACATTACCGAACTAATTTCTCAATTGAAACACAAAGTTCTCCAGCAAAACGCTAAGTTCTACAGTGAAACGCTAAATTCTGCATTACCGAACTAATTTCTCAATTGAAACACAAAGTTCTCCAGCAAAACGCTAAGTTCTCCAGTGAAACGATATGTTCTGCATTACCGAACTAATTTCTCAATTGAAACACACAGTTCTCCAGAAAAACGCTAAGTTCTCCAGCAAAACGTTAAGTTCTCCAGCGAAACAAGAAGTTCTGCATTACCGAACTAATTTCTCAATTGAAACACAAAGTTCTCTAGCAAAACGCTTAGTTCTCCAGCAAAACGCTAAGTTCTCCAGTGAAACGCTAAGTTCTCCAGCGAAACACTAAGTTGTCCAGCGAAACGTTAACGTCTCCAGTGAAACGCTAAGTTCTGCATTACCGAACTAATTTCTCAATTGAAACACAAACTTCTCTAGCAAAATGCTAAGTTCTCCAGCAAAATGCTAAGTTCTCCAGCAAAATGCTAAGTTCTCCAGCGAAACAATAAGTTCTGCATTACCGAACCAATTTCTCAAGTGAAATGCAATGTTCTCCAGCAAAACGTTAAGTTTTACAGCAAAACGCTATGTTCTCCTGCGAAACGCTAAGTTCTCCAGCGAAACACAATGTTCTCCAGTGAAACTCTAAGTTATCCAGCGAAACGCTAAGTTCTCCAGCAAAACGCTATGTTCTCCAGCAAAACGCTAAGTTCTCCACAGAAAAGATAAGTTCTACATTACCGAACTAATTTCTCAATTGAAACACAAAGTTCTCCAGCAAAACGCTAAGTTCTCCAGCAAAACGCTATGTTCTCCAGCGAAACAATAAGTTCTGCATTACCAAACCAATTTCTCAATTGAAACACGATGTTCTCCATCGAAAAGCTAAGTTCTCCAGCGAAACGCTATGTTCTCCAGCGAAACACTAAATTCTCCAGCAAAACCCTATGTTCTCCAGCGAAACACTAAGTTGTCCAGCGAAACGTTAAGTTCTTCTCAGAAAAGATAAGTTCTACATTACCGAACTAATTTCTCAATTGAAACACAAAGTTCTCCAGCAAAACGCTAAGTTCTCCAGTGAAACGCTAAGTTCTGCATTACCGAACTAATTTCTCAATTGAAACACAAAGTTCTCCAGAAAAACGCTAAGTTCTCCAGCAAAACGTTAAGTTCTCCAGCGAAACAAGAAGTTCTGCATTACCGAACTAATTTCTCAATTGAAACACAAAGTTCTCCAGAAAAACGCTAAGTTCTCCAGCAAAACGCTACGTTCTCCAGTGAAACGCTAAGTTCTCCAGCGAAACACTAAGTTGTCCAGCGAAACGTTAACGTCTCCAGTGAAACGCTAAGTTCTGCATTACCGAACTAATTTCTCAATTGAAACACAAAGTTCTCCAGCAAAATGCTAAGTTCTGCAGCAAAATGCTAAGTTCTCCTGCGAAACAAGAAGTTCTGCATTACCGAACTAATTTCTCAATTGAAACGCCATGTTCTCTATCAAAAAGCTAAGTTCTAAAGAAAAACGCTAAGTTCTCCAGCGAAACAATAAGTTCTGCATTACCGAACCAATTTCTCAAGTGAAATGCAATGTTCTCCAGCAAAACGTTAAGTTTTACAGCAAAACGCTATGTTCTCCTGCGAAACGCTAAGTTCTCCAGCGAAACACAATGTTCTCCAGTGAAACTCTAAGTTATCCAGCGAAACGCTAAGTTCTCCAGCAAAACGCTAAGTTCTCCAGCGAAACGCTAAGTTCTCCAGCGAAACGCTAAGTTCTCCAGCGAAACGCTATGTTCTCCAGCAAAACACTAAGTTCTCCACAGAAAAGATAAGTTCTACATTACCGAACTAATTTCTCAATTGAAACACAAAGTTCTCCAGCAAAACGCTATGTTCTCCAGCGAAACAATAAGTTCTGCATTACCAAACCAATTTCTCAATTGAAACACAATGTTCTCCATCGAAAAGCTAAGTTCTCCAGCGAAACGCTATGTTCTCCAGCGAAACATTAAATTCTCCAGCAAAACCCTATGTTCTCCAGCGAAACACTAAGTTGTCCAGCGAAACGTTAAGTTCTTCTCAGAAAAGATAAGTTCTACATTACCGAACTAATTTCTCAATTGAAACACAAAGTTCTCCAGCAAAACGCTAAGTACTACAGTGAAACGCTAAATTCTGCATTACCGAACTAATTTCTCAATTGAAACACAAATTTCTCCAGCAAAACGCTATGTTCTCCAGCAAAACGCTAAGTTCTCCACAGAAAAGATAAGTTCTACATTACCGAACCAATTTCTCAATTGAAACGCAAAGTTCTCCAGCAAAATGCTAAGTTCTGCAGCGAAACGCTAAGTTCTCCAGTGAAACGCTAACTTCTGCATTACCGAACTAATTTCTCAATTGAAACACAAAGTTCTCCAGCAAAACGCTAAGTTCTCCAGCAAAACGCTATGTTCTCCAGCGAAACAATAAGTTCTGCATTACAAAACCAATTTCTCAATTGAAACACAATGTTCTCCATCGAAAAGCTAAGTTCTCCAGCGAAACGCTATGTTCTCCAGCGAAACATAAAATTCTCCAGCAAAACCCTATGTTCTCCAGCGAAACACTAAGTTGTCCAGCGAAACGTTAAGTTCTTCTCAGAAAAGATAAGTTCTACATTACCGAACTAATTTCTCAATTGAAACACAAAGTTCTCCAGCAAAACGCTAAGTTCTCCAGTGAAACGATATGTGCTGCATTACCGAACTAATTTCTCAATTGAAACACACAGTTCTCCAGAAAAACGCTAAGTTCTCCAGCAAAACGTTAAGTTCTCCAGCGAAACAAGAAGTTCTGCATTACCGAACTAATTTCTCAATTGAAACACAAAGTTCTCCAGCAAAACACTTAGTTCTCCAGCAAAACGCTAAGTTCTCCAGTGAAACGCTAAGTTCTCCAGCGAAACACTAAGTTGTCCAGCGAAACGTTAACGTCTCCAGTGAAACGCTAAGTTCTGCATTACCGAACTAATTTCTCAATTGAAACACAAAGTTCTCCAGCAAAATGCTAAGTTCTGCAGCAAAATGCTAAGTTCTCCAGCGAAACAAGAAGTTCTGCATTACCGAACTAATTTCTCAATTGAAACGCCATGTTCTCTATCAAAAAGCTAAGTTCTAAAGAAAAACGCTAAGTTCACAAGCGAAACAATAAGTTCTGCATTACCGAACCAATTTCTCAAGTGAAATGCAATGTTCTCCAGCAAAATGCTAAGTTTTACAGCAAAACGCTATGTTCTCCTGCGAAACGCTAAGTTCTCCAGCGAAACACAATGTTCTCCAGCGAAACTCTAAGTTATCCAGCGAAACGCTAAGTTCTCCACAGAAAAGATAAGTTCTACATTACCGAACCAATTTCTCAATTGAAACGCTATGTTCTCCAGCAAAACGCTAAGTTCTGCAGCGAAACGCTAAGTTCTCCAGTGAAACGCTAACTTCTGCATTACCGAACTAATTTCTCAATTGAAACACAAAGTTCTCCAGCAAAATGCTAAGTTCTCCAGCAAAACGCTATGTTCTCCAGCGAAACAATAAGTTCTGCATTACCAAACCAATTTCTCAATTGAAACACAATGTTCTCCATCGAAAAGCTAAGTTCTCCAGCGAAACGCTATGTTCTCCAGCGAAACATTAAATTCTCCAGCAAAGCCCTATGTTCTCCAGCGAAACACTAAGTTGTCCAGTGAAACGTTAAGTTCTTCTCAGAAAAGATAAGTTCTACATAACCGAACCAATTTCTCAATTGAAACACAAAGTTCTCCAGCAAAACGCTAAGTTCTACAGTGAAACGCTAAATTCTGCATTACCGAACTAATTTCTCAATTGAAACACAAAGTTCTCCAGCAAAACGCTAAGTTCTCCAGTGAAACGATATGTTCTGCATTACCGAACTAATTTCTCAATTGAAACACACAGTTCTCCAGAAAAACGCTAAGTTCTCCAGCAAAACGTTAAGTTCTCCAGCGAAACAAGAAGTTCTGCATTACCGAACTAATTTCTCAATTGAAACACAAAGTTCTCTAGCAAAACGCTTAGTTCTCCAGCAAAACGCTAAGTTCTCCAGTGAAACGCTAAGTTCTCCAGCGAAACACTAAGTTGTCCAGCGAAACGTTAACGTCTCCAGTGAAACGCTAAGTTCTGCATTACCGAACTAATTTCTCAATTGAAACACAAACTTCTCTAGCAAAATGCTAAGTTCTCCAGCAAAATGCTAAGTTCTCCAGCAAAATGCTAAGTTCTCCAGCGAAACAATAAGTTCTGCATTACCGAACCAATTTCTCAAGTGAAATGCAATGTTCTCCAGCAAAACGTTAAGTTTTACAGCAAAACGCTATGTTCTCCTGCGAAACGCTAAGTTCTCCAGCGAAACACAATGTTCTCCAGTGAAACTCTAAGTTATCCAGCGAAACGCTAAGTTCTCCAGCAAAACGCTATGTTCTCCAGCAAAACGCTAAGTTCTCCACAGAAAAGATAAGTTCTACATTACCGAACTAATTTCTCAATTGAAACACAAAGTTCTCCAGCAAAACGCTAAGTTCTCCAGCAAAACGCTATGTTCTCCAGCGAAACAATAAGTTCTGCATTACCAAACCAATTTCTCAATTGAAACACAATGTTCTCCATCGAAAAGCTAAGTTCTCCAGCGAAACGCTATGTTCTCCAGCGAAACATTAAATTCTCCAGCAAAACCCTATGTTCTCCAGCGAAACACTAAGTTGTCCAGCGAAACGTTAAGTTCTTCTCAGAAAAGATAAGTTCTACATTACCGAACTAATTTCTCAATTGAAACACAAAGTTCTCCAGCAAAACGCTAAGTTCTCCAGTGAAACGCTAAGTTCTGCATTACCGAACTAATTTCTCAATTGAAACACAAAGTTCTCCAGTGAAACGCTAAGTTCTCCAGCAAAACGTTAAGTTCTCCAGCGAAACAAGAAGTTCTGCATTACCGAACTAATTTCTCAATTGAAACACAAAGTTCTCCAGCAAAACACTTAGTTCTCCAGCAAAACGCTAAGTTCTCCAGTGAAACGCTAAGTTCTCCAGCGAAACACTAAGTTGTCCAGCGAAACGTTAACGTCTCCAGTGAAACGCTAAGTTCTGCATTACCGAACTAATTTCTCAATTGAAACACAAAGTTCTCTAGCAAAATGCTAAGTTCTCCAGCAAAATGCTAAGTTCTCCAGTGAAACAAGAAGTTCTGCATTACCGAACTAATTTCTCAATTGAAACGCCATGTTCTCTATCAAAAAGCTATGTTCTAAAGAAAAACGCTAAGTTCACAAGCGAAACAATAAGTTCTGCATTACCGAACCAATTTCTCAAGTGAAATGCAATGTTCTCCAGCAAAACGCTAAGTTTTACAGCAAAACGCTATGTTCTCCAGCAAAACGCTAAGTTCTCCAGTGAAACGATATGTTCTGCATTACCGAACTAATTTCTCAATTGAAACACACAGTTCTCCAGAAAAACGCTAAGTTCTCCAGCAAAACGTTAAGTTCTCCAGCGAAACAAGAAGTTCTGCATTACCGAACTAATTTCTCAATTGAAACACAAAGTTCTCTAGCAAAACGCTTAGTTCTCCAGCAAAACGCTAAGTTCTCCAGTGAAACGCTAAGTTCTCCAGCGAAACACTAAGTTGTCCAGCGAAACGTTAACGTCTCCAGTGAAACGCTAACTTCTGCATTACCGAACTAATTTCTCAATTGAAACACAAACTTCTCTAGCAAAATGTTAAGTTCTCCAGCAAAATGCTAAGTTCTCCAGCAAAATGCTAAGTTCTCCAGCGAAACAATAAGTTCTGCATTACCGAACCAATTTCTCAAGTGAAATGCAATGTTCCCAGCAAAACGTTAAGTTTTACAGCAAAACGCTATGTTCTCCTGCGAAACGCTAAGTTCTCCAGCGAAACACAATGTTCTCCAGTGAAACGCTAAGTTATCCAGCGAAACGCTAAGTTCTCCAGCAAAACGCTAAGTTCTCCAGCAAAACGCTAAGTTCTCCAGCAAAACGCTAAGTTCTCCACAGAAACGCTATGTTCTCCAGCAAAACGCTAAGTTCTCCACAGAAAAGATAAGTTCTACATTACCGAACTAATTTCTCAATTGAAACACAAAGTTCTCCAGCAAAACGCTAAGTTCTCCAGCAAAACGCTATGTTCTCCAGCGAAACAATAAGTTCTGCATTACCAAACCAATTTCTCAATTGAAACACAATGTTCTCCATCGAAAAGCTAAGTTCTCCAGCGAAACGCTATGTTCTCCAGCGAAACATTAAATTCTCCAGCAAAACCCTATGTTCTCCAGCGAAACACTAAGTTGTCCAGCGAAACGTTAAGTTCTTCTCAGAAAAGATAAGTTCTACATTACCGAACTAATTTCTCAATTGAAACACAAAGTTCTCCAGCAAAACGCTAAGTTCTCCAGTGAAACGCTAAGTTCTGCATTACCGAACTAATTTCTCAATTGAAACACAAAGTTCTCCAGTGAAACGCTAAGTTCTCCAGCAAAACGTTAAGTTCTCCAGCGAAACAAGAAGTTCTGCATTACCGAACTAATTTCTCAATTGAAACACAAAGTTCTCCAGCAAAACACTTAGTTCTCCAGCAAAACGCTAAGTTCTCCAGTGAAACGCTAAGTTCTCCAGCGAAACACTAAGTTGTCCAGCGAAACGTTAACGTCTCCAGTGAAACGCTAAGTTCTGCATTACCGAACTAATTTCTCAATTGAAACACAAAGTTCTCTAGCAAAATGCTAAGTTCTCCAGCAAAATGCTAAGTTCTCCAGCGAAACAAGAAGTTCTGCATTACCGAACTAATTTCTCAATTGAAACGCCATGTTCTCTATCAAAAAGCTAAGTTCTAAAGAAAAACGCTAAGTTCACAAGCGAAACAATAAGTTCTGCATTACCGAACCAATTTCTCAAGTGAAATGCAATGTTCTCCAGCAAAACGCTAAGTTTTACAGCAAAACGCTATGTTCTCCTGCGAAACGCTAAGTTCTCCACCGAAACGCTAAGTTCTCCAGCGAAACGCTAAGTTCTCCAGCAAAACGCTATGTTCTCCAGCAAAACGCTAAGTTCTCCACAGAAAAGATAAGTTCTACATTACCGAACCAATTTCTCAATTGAAACGCAAAGTTCTCCAGCAAAACGCTAAGTTCTGCAGCGAAACGCTAAGTTCTCCAGTGAAACGCTAACTTCTGCATTACCGAACTAATTTCTCAATTGAAACACAAAGTTCTCCAGCAAAACGCTAAGTTCTCCAGCAAAACGCTATGTTCTCCAGCGAAACAATAAGTTCTGCATTACCAAACCAATTTCTCAATTGAAACACAATGTTCTCCATCAAAAAGCTAAGTTCTCCAGCGAAACGCTATGTTCTCCAGCGAAACATTAAATTCTCCAGCAAAACCCTATGTTCTCCAGCGAAACACTAAGTTGTCCAGCGAAACGTTAAGTTCTTCTCAGAAAAGATAAGTTCTACATTACCGAACTAATTTCTCAATTGAAACACAAAGTTCTCCAGCAAAACGCTAAGTTCTCCAGTGAAACGCTAAGTTCTGCATTACCGAACTAATTTCTCAATTGAAACACAAAGTTCTCCAGTGAAACGCTAAGTTCTCCAGCAAAACGTTAAGTTCTCCAGCGAAACAAGAAGTTCTGCATTACCGAACTAATTTCTCAATTGAAACACAAAGTTCTCCAGCAAAACACTTAGTTCTCCAGCAAAACGCTAAGTTCTCCAGTGAAACGCTAAGTTCTCCAGCGAAACACTAAGTTGTCCAGCGAAACGTTAACGTCTCCAGTGAAACGCTAAGTTCTGCATTACCGAACTAATTTCTCAATTGAAACACAAAGTTCTCCAGCAAAACGCTAAGTTCTGCAGCGAAACGCTAAGTTCTCCAATGAAACGCTAACTTCTGCATTACCGAACTAATTTCTCAATTGAAACACAAAGTTCTCCAGCAAAACGCTAAGTTCTCCAGCAAAACGCTATGTTCTCCAGCGAAACAATAAGTTCTGCATTACCAAACCAATTTCTCAATTGAAACACAATGTTCTCCATCGAAAAGCTAAGTTCTCCAGCGAAACACTATGTTCTCCAGCGAAACATTAAATTCTCCAGCAAAACCCTATGTTCTCCAGCGAAACACTAAGTTGTCCAGCGAAACGTTAAGTTCTTCTCAGAAAAGATAAGTTCTACATAACCGAACCAATTTCTCAATTGAAACACAAAGTTCTCCAGCAAAACGCTAAGTTCTCCAGTGAAACGATATGTTCTGCATTACCGAACTAATTTCTCAATTGAAACACACAGTTCTCCAGAAAAACGCTAAGTTCTCCAGCAAAACGTTAAGTTCTCCAGCGAAACAAGAAGTTCTGCATTACCGAACTAATTTCTCAATTGAAACACAAAGTTCTCTAGCAAAACGCTTAGTTCTCCAGCAAAACGCTAAGTTCTCCAGTGAAACGCTAAGTTCTCCAGCGAAACACTAAGTTGTCCAGCGAAACGTTAACGTCTCCAGTGAAACGCTAAGTTCTGCATTACCGAACTAATTTCTCAATTGAAACACAAACTTCTCTAGCAAAATGCTAAGTTCTCCAGCAAAATGCTAAGTTCTCCAGCAAAATGCTAAGTTCTCCAGCGAAACAATAAGTTCTGCATTACCGAACCAATTTCTCAAGTGAAATGCAATGTTCTCCAGCAAAACGTTAAGTTTTACAGCAAAACGCTATGTTCTCCTGCGAAACGCTAAGTTCTCCAGCGAAACACAATGTTCTCCAGTGAAACTCTAAGTTATCCAGCGAAACGCTAAGTTCTCCAGCAAAACGCTAAGTTCTCCAGCGAAACGCTAAGTTCTCCACAGAAAAGATAAGTTCTACATTACCGAACTAATTTCTCAATTGAAACACAAAGTTCTCCAGCAAAACGCTAAGTTCTCCAGCAAAACGCTATGTTCTCCAGCGAAACAATAAGTTCTGCATTACCAAACCAATTTCTCAATTGAAACACAATGTTCTCCATCGAAAAGCTAAGTTCTCCAGCGAAACGCTATGTTCTCCAGCGAAACATTAAATTCTCCAGCAAAACCCTATGTTCTCCAGCGAAACACTAAGTTGTCCAGCGAAACGTTAAGTTCTTCTCAGAAAAGATAAGTTCTACATTACCGAACTAATTTCTCAATTGAAACACAAAGTTCTCCAGCAAAACGCTAAGTTCTCCAGTGAAACGCTAAGTTCTGCATTACCGAACTAATTTCTCAATTGAAACACAAAGTTCTCCAGAAAAACGCTAAGTTCTCCAGCAAAACGTTAAGTTCTCCAGCGAAACAAGAAGTTCTGCATTACCGAACTAATTTCTCAATTGAAACACAAAGTTCTCCAGCAAAACACTTAGTTCTCCAGCAAAACGCTAAGTTCTCCAGGGAAACGCTAAGTTCTCCAGCGAAACACTACGTTGTCCAGCGAAACGTTAACGTCTCCAGTGAAACGCTAAGTTCTGCATTACCGAACTAATTTCTCAATTGAAACACAAAGTTCTCTAGCAAAATGCTAAGTTCTCCAGCAAAATGCTAAGTTCTCCAGCGAAACAAGAAGTTCTGCATTACCGAACTAATTTCTCAATTGAAACGCCATGTTCTCTATCAAAAAGCTAAGTTCTAAAGAAAAACGCTAAGTTCACAAGCGAAACAATAAGTTCTGCATTACCGAACCAATTTCTCAAGTGAAATGCAATGTTCTCCAGCAAAACGCTAAGTTTTACAGCAAAACGCTATGTTCTCCTGCGAAACGCTAAGTTCTCCACCGAAACGCTAAGTTCTCCAGCGAAACGCTAAGTTCTCCAGCAAAACGCTATGTTCTCCAGCAAAACGCTAAGTTCTCCACAGAAAAGATAAGTTCTACATTACCGAACCAATTTCTCAATTGAAACGCAAAGTTCTCCAGCAAAACGCTAAGTTCTGCAGCGAAACGCTAAGTTCTCCAGTGAAACGCTAACTTCTGCATTACCGAACTAATTTCTCAATTGAAACACAAAGTTCTCCAGCAAAACGCTAAGTTCTCCAGCAAAACGCTATGTTCTCCAGCGAAACAATAAGTTCTGCATTACCAAACCAATTTCTCAATTGAAACACAATGTTCTCCATCGAAAAGCTAAGTTCTCCAGCGAAACGCTATGTTCTCCAGCGAAACATTAAATTCTCCAGCAAAACCCTATGTTCTCCAGCGAAACACTAAGTTGTCCAGCGAAACGTTAAGTTCTTCTCAGAAAAGATAAGTTCTACATAACCGAACCAATTTCTCAATTGAAACACAAAGTTCTCCAGCAAAACGCTAAGTTCTACAGTGAAACGCTAAATTCTGCATTACCGAACTAATTTCTCAATTGAAACACAAAGTTCTCCAGCAAAACGCTAAGTTCTCCAGTGAAACGATATGTTCTGCATTACCGAACTAATTTCTCAATTGAAACACACAGTTCTCCAGAAAAACGCTAAGTTCTCCAGCAAAACGTTAAGTTCTCCAGCGAAACAAGAAGTTCTGCATTACCGAACTAATTTCTCAATTGAAACACAAAGTTCTCTAGCAAAACGCTTAGTTCTCCAGCAAAACGCTAAGTTCTCCAGTGAAACGCTAAGTTCTCCAGCGAAACACTAAGTTGTCCAGCGAAACGTTAACGTCTCCAGTGAAACGCTAAGTTCTGCATTACCGAACTAATTTCTCAATTGAAACACAAACTTCTCTAGCAAAATGCTAAGTTCTCCAGCAAAATGCTAAGTTCTCCAGCAGAATGCTAAGTTCTCCAGCGAAACAATAAGTTCTGCATTACCGAACCAATTTCTCAAGTGAAATGCAATGTTCTCCAGCAAAACGTTAAGTTTTACAGCAAAACGCTATGTTCTCCTGCGAAACGCTAAGTTCTCCAGCGAAACACAATGTTCTCCAGTGAAACTCTAAGTTATCCAGCGAAACGCTAAGTTCTCCAGCAAAACGCTAAGTTCTCTAGCGAAACGCTAAGTTCTCCAGCGAAACGCTAAGTTCTCCACAGAAACGCTATGTTCTCCAGCAAAACGCTAAGTTCTCCACAGAAAAGATAAGTTCTACATTACCGAACTAATTTCTCAATTGAAACACAAAGTTCTCCAGCAAAACGCTAAGTTCTCCAGCAAAACGCTATGTTCTCCAGCGAAACAATAAGTTTTGCATTACCAAACCAATTTCTCAATTGAAACACAATGTTCTCCATCGAAAAGCTAAGTTCTCCAGCGAAACGCTATGTTCTCCAGCGAAACATTAAATTCTCCAGCAAAACCCTATGTTCTCCAGCGAAACACTAAGTTGTCCAGCGAAACGTTAAGTTCTTCTCAGAAAAGATAAGTTCTACATTACCGAACTAATTTCTCAATTGAAACACAAAGTTCTCCAGCAAAACGCTAAGTTCTCCAGTGAAACGCTAAGTTCTGCATTACCGAACTAATTTCTCAATTGAAACACAAAGTTCTCCAGTGAAACGCTAAGTTCTCCAGCAAAACGTTAAGTTCTCCAGCGAAACAAGAAGTTCTGCATTACCGAACTAATTTCTCAATTGAAACACAAAGTTCTCCAGCAAAACGCTAAGTTCTCCAGTGAAACGCTAAGTTCTCCAGCGAAACACTAAGTTGTCCAGCGAAACGTTAACGTCTCCAGTGAAACGCTAAGTTCTGCATTACCGAACTAATTTCTCAATTGAAACACAAAGTTCTCTAGCAAAATGCTAAGTTCTCCAGCAAAATGCTAAGTTCTCCAGCGAAACAAGAAGTTCTGCATTACCGAACTAATTTCTCAATTGAAACGCCATGTTCTCTATCAAAAAGCTAAGTTCTAAAGAAAAACGCTAAGTTCACAAGCGAAACAATAAGTTCTGCATTACCGAACCAATTTCTCAAGTGAAATGCAATGTTCTCCAGCAAAACGCTAAGTTTTACAGCAAAACGCTATGTTCTCCTGCGAAACGCTAAGTTCTCCACCGAAACGCTAAGTTCTCCAGCGAAACGCTAAGTTCTCCAGCAAAACGCTATGTTCTCCAGCAAAACGCTAAGTTCTCCACAGAAAAGATAAGTTCTACATTACCGAACCAATTTCTCAATTGAAACGCAAAGTTCTCCAGCAAAACGCTAAGTTCTGCAGCGAAACGCTAAGTTCTCCAGTGAAACGCTAACTTCTGCATTACCGAACTAATTTCTCAATTGAAACACAAAGTTCTCCAGCAAAACGCTAAGTTCTCCAGCAAAACGCTATGTTCTCCAGCGAAACAATAAGTTCTGCATTACCAAACCAATTTCTCAATTGAAACACAATGTTCTCCATCGAAAAGCTAAGTTCTCCAGCGAAACGCTATGTTCTCCAGCGAAACATTAAATTCTCCAGCAAAACCCTATGTTCTCCAGCGAAACACTAAGTTGTCCAGCGAAACGTTAAGTTCTTCTAAGAAAAGATAAGTTCTACATTACCGAACTAATTTCTCAATTGAAACACAAAGTTCTCCAGCAAAACGCTAAGTTCTCCAGTGAAACGCTAAGTTCTGCATTACCGAACTAATTTCTCAATTGAAACACAAAGTTCTCCAGCAAAACGCTAAGTTCTCCAGGGAAACGCTATGTTCTCCAGCGAAACACTACGTTGTCCAGCGAAACGTTAACGTCTCCAGTGAAACGCTAAGTTCTGCATTACCGAACTAATTTCTCAATTGAAACACAAAGTTCTCTAGCAAAATGCTAAGTTCTCCAGCAAAATGCTAAGTTCTCCAGCGAAACAAGAAGTTCTGCATTACCGAACTAATTTCTCAATTGAAACGCCATGTTCTCTATCAAAAAGCTAAGTTCTAAAGAAAAACACTAAGTTCACAAGCGAAACAATAAGTTCTGCATTACCGAACCAATTTCTCAAGTGAAATGCAATGTTCTCCAGCAAAACGCTAAGTTTTACAGCAAAACGCTATGTTCTCCAGCGAAACGCTAAGTTCTCCAGCAAAACGCTATGTTCTCCAGCAAAACGCTAAGTTCTCCACAGAAAAGATAAGTTCTACATTACCGAACCAATTTCTCAATTGAAACGCAAAGTTCTCCAGCAAAACGCTAAGTTCTGCAGCGAAACGCTAAGTTCTCCAGTGAAACGCTAACTTCTGCATTACCGAACTAATTTCTCAATTGAAACACAAAGTTCTCCAGCAAAACGCTAAGTTCTCCAGCAAAACGCTATGTTCTCCAGCGAAACATTAAATTCTCCAGCAAAACCCTATGTTCTCCAGCGAAACACTAAGTTGTCCAGCGAAACGTTAAGTTCTTCTCAGAAAAGATAAGTTCTACATAACCGAACCAATTTCTCAATTGAAACACAAAGTTCTCCAGCAAAACGCTAAGTTCTACAGTGAAACGCTAAATTCTGCATTACCGAACTAATTTCTCAATTGAAACACAAAGTTCTCCAGCAAAACGCTAAGTTCTCCAGTGAAACGATATGTTCTGCATTACCGAACTAATTTCTCAATTGAAACACACAGTTCTCCAGAAAAACGCTAAGTTCTCCAGCAAAACGCTAAGTTCTCCAGTGAAACGCTAAGTTCTCCAGCAAAACGCTAAGTTCTCCACAGAAAAGATAAGTTCTACATTACCGAACCAATTTCTCAATTGAAACGCAAAGTTCTCCAGCAAAACGCTAAGTTCTGCAGCGAAACGCTAAGTTCTCCAGTGAAACGCTAACTTCTGCATTACCGAACTAATTTCTCAATTGAAACACAAAGTTCTCCAGCAAAACGCTAAGTTCTCCAGCAAAACGCTATGTTCTCCAGCGAAACAATAAGTTCTGCATTACCAAACCAATTTCTCAATTGAAACACAATGTTCTCCATCGAAAAGCTAAGTTCTCCAGCGAAACGCTATGTTCTCCAGCGAAACATTAAATTCTCCAGCAAAACCCTATGTTCTCCAGCGAAACACTAAGTTGTCCAGCGAAACGTTAAGTTCTTCTCAGAAAAGATAAGTTCTACATAACCGAACCAATTTCTCAATTGAAACACAAAGTTCTCCAGCAAAACGCTAAGTTCTACAGTGAAACGCTAAATTCTGCATTACCGAACTAATTTCTCAATTGAAACACAAAGTTCTCCAGCAAAACGCTAAGTTCTCCAGTGAAACGATATGTTCTGCATTACCGAACTAATTTCTCAATTGAAACACACAGTTCTCCAGAAAAACGCTAAGTTCTCCAGCAAAACGTTAAGTTCTCCAGCGAAACAAGAAGTTCTGCATTACCGAACTAATTTCTCAATTGAAACACAAAGTTCTCTAGCAAAACGCTTAGTTCTCCAGCAAAACGCTAAGTTCTCCAGTGAAACGCTAAGTTCTCCAGCGAAACACTAAGTTGTCCAGCGAAACGTTAACGTCTCCAGTGAAACGCTAAGTTCTGCATTACCGAACTAATTTCTCAATTGAAACACAAACTTCTCTAGCAAAATGCTAAGTTCTCCAGCAAAATGCTAAGTTCTCCAGCAGAATGCTAAGTTCTCCAGCGAAACAATAAGTTCTGCATTACCGAACCAATTTCTCAAGTGAAATGCAATGTTCTCCAGCAAAACGTTAAGTTTTACAGCAAAACGCTATGTTCTCCTGCGAAACGCTAAGTTCTCCAGCGAAACACAATGTTCTCCAGTGAAACTCTAAGTTATCCAGCGAAACGCTAAGTTCTCCAGCAAAACGCTAAGTTCTCTAGCGAAACGCTAAGTTCTCCAGCGAAACGCTAAGTTCTCCACAGAAACGCTATGTTCTCCAGCAAAACGCTAAGTTCTCCACAG
Source organism: Lathamus discolor (assembly GCF_037157495.1). Lineage (NCBI taxonomy): Eukaryota > Metazoa > Chordata > Aves > Psittaciformes > Psittacidae > Lathamus > Lathamus discolor. The sequence goes on along the minus strand of NW_027069394.1, from coordinate 143,478 downwards.
AAAAGATAAGTTCTACATTACCGAACTAATTTCTCAATTGAAACACAAAGTTCTCCAGCAAAACGCTAAGTTCTCCAGCAAAACGCTATGTTCTCCAGCGAAACAATAAGTTTTGCATTACCAAACCAATTTCTCAATTGAAACACAATGTTCTCCATCGAAAAGCTAAGTTCTCCAGCGAAACGCTATGTTCTCCAGCGAAACATTAAATTCTCCAGCAAAACCCTATGTTCTCCAGCGAAACACTAAGTTGTCCAGCGAAACGTTAAGTTCTTCTCAGAAAAGATAAGTTCTACATTACCGAACTAATTTCTCAATTGAAACACAAAGTTCTCCAGCAAAACGCTAAGTTCTCCAGTGAAACGCTAAGTTCTGCATTACCGAACTAATTTCTCAATTGAAACACAAAGTTCTCCAGTGAAACGCTAAGTTCTCCAGCAAAACGTTAAGTTCTCCAGCGAAACAAGAAGTTCTGCATTACCGAACTAATTTCTCAATTGAAACACAAAGTTCTCCAGCAAAACGCTAAGTTCTCCAGTGAAACGCTAAGTTCTCCAGCGAAACACTAAGTTGTCCAGCGAAACGTTAACGTCTCCAGTGAAACGCTAAGTTCTGCATTACCGAACTAATTTCTCAATTGAAACACAAAGTTCTCTAGCAAAATGCTAAGTTCTCCAGCAAAATGCTAAGTTCTCCAGCGAAACAAGAAGTTCTGCATTACCGAACTAATTTCTCAATTGAAACGCCATGTTCTCTATCAAAAAGCTAAGTTCTAAAGAAAAACGCTAAGTTCACAAGCGAAACAATAAGTTCTGCATTACCGAACCAATTTCTCAAGTGAAATGCAATGTTCTCCAGCAAAACGCTAAGTTTTACAGCAAAACGCTATGTTCTCCTGCGAAACGCTAAGTTCTCCACCGAAACGCTAAGTTCTCCAGCGAAACGCTAAGTTCTCCAGCAAAACGCTATGTTCTCCAGCAAAACGCTAAGTTCTCCACAGAAAAGATAAGTTCTACATTACCGAACCAATTTCTCAATTGAAACGCAAAGTTCTCCAGCAAAACGCTAAGTTCTGCAGCGAAACGCTAAGTTCTCCAGTGAAACGCTAACTTCTGCATTACCGAACTAATTTCTCAATTGAAACACAAAGTTCTCCAGCAAAACGCTAAGTTCTCCAGCAAAACGCTATGTTCTCCAGCGAAACAATAAGTTCTGCATTACCAAACCAATTTCTCAATTGAAACACAATGTTCTCCATCGAAAAGCTAAGTTCTCCAGCGAAACGCTATGTTCTCCAGCGAAACATTAAATTCTCCAGCAAAACCCTATGTTCTCCAGCGAAACACTAAGTTGTCCAGCGAAACGTTAAGTTCTTCTAAGAAAAGATAAGTTCTACATTACCGAACTAATTTCTCAATTGAAACACAAAGTTCTCCAGCAAAACGCTAAGTTCTCCAGTGAAACGCTAAGTTCTGCATTACCGAACTAATTTCTCAATTGAAACACAAAGTTCTCCAGCAAAACGCTAAGTTCTCCAGGGAAACGCTAAGTTCTCCAGCGAAACACTACGTTGTCCAGCGAAACGTTAACGTCTCCAGTGAAACGCTAAGTTCTGCATTACCGAACTAATTTCTCAATTGAAACACAAAGTTCTCTAGCAAAATGCTAAGTTCTCCAGCAAAATGCTAAGTTCTCCAGCGAAACAAGAAGTTCTGCATTACCGAACTAATTTCTCAATTGAAACGCCATGTTCTCTATCAAAAAGCTAAGTTCTAAAGAAAAACACTAAGTTCACAAGCGAAACAATAAGTTCTGCATTACCGAACCAATTTCTCAAGTGAAATGCAATGTTCTCCAGCAAAACGCTAAGTTTTACAGCAAAACGCTATGTTCTCCAGCGAAACGCTAAGTTCTCCAGCAAAACGCTATGTTCTCCAGCAAAACGCTAAGTTCTCCACAGAAAAGATAAGTTCTACATTACCGAACCAATTTCTCAATTGAAACGCAAAGTTCTCCAGCAAAACGCTAAGTTCTGCAGCGAAACGCTAAGTTCTCCAGTGAAACGCTAACTTCTGCATTACCGAACTAATTTCTCAATTGAAACACAAAGTTCTCCAGCAAAACGCTAAGTTCTCCAGCAAAACGCTATGTTCTCCAGCGAAACATTAAATTCTCCAGCAAAACCCTATGTTCTCCAGCGAAACACTAAGTTGTCCAGCGAAACGTTAAGTTCTTCTCAGAAAAGATAAGTTCTACATAACCGAACCAATTTCTCAATTGAAACACAAAGTTCTCCAGCAAAACGCTAAGTTCTACAGTGAAACGCTAAATTCTGCATTACCGAACTAATTTCTCAATTGAAACACAAAGTTCTCCAGCAAAACGCTAAGTTCTCCAGTGAAACGATATGTTCTGCATTACCGAACTAATTTCTCAATTGAAACACACAGTTCTCCAGAAAAACGCTAAGTTCTCCAGCAAAACGCTAAGTTCTCCAGTGAAACGCTAAGTTCTCCAGCGAAACACTAAGTTGTCCAGCGAAACGTTAACGTCTCCAGTGAAACGCTAAGTTCTGCATTACCGAACTAATTTCTCAATTGAAACACAAACTTCTCTAGCAAAATGCTAAGTTCTCCAGCAAAATGCTAAGTTCTCCAGCAAAATGCTAAGTTCTCCAGCGAAACAATAAGTTCTGCATTACCGAACCAATTTCTCAAGTGAAATGCAATGTTCTCCAGCAAAACGTTAAGTTTTACAGCAAAACGCTATGTTCTCCTGCGAAACGCTAAGTTCTCCAGCGAAACACAATGTTCTCTAGTGAAACTCTAAGTTATCCAGCGAAACGCTAAGTTCTCCAGCAAAACGCTAAGTTCTCCAGCGAAACGCTAAGTTCTCCAGCGAAACGCTAAGTTCTCCAGCAAAACGCTATGTTCTCCAGCAAAACGCTAAGTTCTCCACAGAAAAGATAAGTTCTACATTACCGAACTAATTTCTCAATTGAAACACAAAGTTCTCCAGCAAAACGCTAAGTTCTCCAGCAAAACGCTATGTTCTCCAGCAAAACAATAAGTTCTGCATTACCAAACCAATTTCTCAATTGAAACACAATGTTCTCCATCGAAAAGCTAAGTTCTCCAGCGAAACGCTATGTTCTCCAGCGAAACATTAAATTCTCCAGCAAAACCCTATGTTCTCCAGCGAAACACTAAGTTGTCCAGTGAAACGTTAAGTTCTTCTCAGAAAAGATAAGTTCTACATAACCGAACCAATTTCTCAATTGAAACACAAAGTTCTCCAGCAAAACGCTAAGTTCTACAGTGAAACGCTAAATTCTGCATTACCGAACTAATTTCTCAATTGAAACACAAAGTTCTCCAGCAAAACGCTAAGTTCTCCAGTGAAACGATATGTTCTGCATTACCGAACTAATTTCTCAATTGAAACACACAGTTCTCCAGAAAAACGCTAAGTTCTCCAGCAAAACGTTAAGTTCTCCAGCGAAACAAGAAGTTCTGCATTACCGAACTAATTTCTCAATTGAAACACAAAGTTCTCTAGCAAAACGCTTAGTTCTCCAGCAAAACGCTAAGTTCTCCAGCGAAACACTAAGTTGTCCAGTGAAACGTTAACGTCTCCAGTGAAACGCTAAGTTCTGCATTACCGAACTAATTTCTCAATTGAAACACAAACTTCTCTAGCAAAATGCTAAGTTCTCCAGCAAAATGCTAAGTTCTCCAGCAAAATGCTAAGTTCTCCAGCGAAACAATAAGTTCTGCATTACCGAACCAATTTCTCAAGTGAAATGCAATGTTCTCCAGCAAAACGTTAAGTTTTACAGCAAAACGCTATGTTCTCCTGCGAAACGCTAAGTTCTCCAGCGAAACACAATGTTCTCCAGTGAAACGCTAAGTTATCCAGCGAAACGCTAAGTTCTCCAGCAAAACGCTAAGTTCTCCAGCAAAACGCTAAGTTCTCCAGCAAAACGCTAAGTTCTCCAGCAAAACGCTAAGTTCTCCACAGAAAAGATAAGTTCTACATTACCGAACTAATTTCTCAATTGAAACACAAAGTTCTCCAGCAAAACGCTAAGTTCTCCAGCAAAACGCTATGTTCTCCAGCGAAACAATAAGTTCTGCATTACCAAACCAATTTCTCAATTGAAACACAATGTTCTCCATCGAAAAGCTAAGTTCTCCAGCGAAACGCTATGTTCTCCAGCGAAACATTAAATTCTCCAGCAAAACCCTATGTTCTCCAGCGAAACACTAAGTTGTCCAGCGAAACGTTAAGTTCTTCTCAGAAAAGATAAGTTCTACATTACCGAACTAATTTCTCAATTGAAACACAAAGTTCTCCAGCAAAACGCTAAGTTCTCCAGTGAAACGTTAAGTTCTCCAGCGAAACAAGAAGTTCTGCATTACCGAACTAATTTCTCAATTGAAACACAAAGTTCTCCAGCAAAACACTTAGTTCTCCAGCAAAACGCTAAGTTCTCCAGTGAAACGCTAAGTTCTCCAGCGAAACACTAAGTTGTCCAGCGAAACGTTAACGTCTCCAGTGAAACGCTAAGTTCTGCATTACCGAACTAATTTCTCAATTGAAACACAAAGTTCTCTAGCAAAATGCTAAGTTCTCCAGCAAAATGCTAAGTTCTCCAGCGAAACAAGAAGTACTGCATTACCGAACTAATTTCTCAATTGAAACGCCATGTTCTCTATCAAAAAGCTAAGTTCTAAAGAAAAACGCTAAGTTCACAAGCGAAACAATAAGTTCTGCATTACCGAACCAATTTCTCAAGTGAAATGCAATGTTCTCCAGCAAAACGCTAAGTTTTACAGCAAAACGCTATGTTCTCCTGCGAAACGCTAAGTTCTCCAGCGAAACACAATGTTCTCCAGCGAAACTCTAAGTTATCCAGCGAAACGCTAAGTTCTCCACAGAAAAGATAAGTTCTACATTACCGAACCAATTTCTCAATTGAAACGCTATGTTCTCCAGCAAAACGCTAAGTTCTGCAGCGAAACGCTAAGTTCTCCAGTGAAACGCTAACTTCTGCATTACCGAACTAATTTCTCAATTGAAACACAAAGTTCTCCAGCAAAATGCTAAGTTCTCCAGCAAAACGCTATGTTCTCCAGCGAAACAATAAGTTCTGCATTACCAAACCAATTTCTCAATTGAAACACAATGTTCTCCATCGAAAAGCTAAGTTCTCCAGCGAAACGCTATGTTCTCCAGCGAAACATTAAATTCTCCAGCAAAACCCTATGTTCTCCAGTGAAACACTAAGTTGTCCAGCGAAACGTTAAGTTCTTCTCAGAAAAGATAAGTTCTACATTACCGAACTAATTTCTCAATTGAAACACAAAGTTCTCCAGCAAAACGCTAAGTTCTCCAGTGAAACGCTAAGTTCTGCATTACCGAACTAATTTCTCAATTGAAACACAAAGTTCTCCAGAAAAACGCTAAGTTCTCCAGCAAAACGTTAAGTTCTCCAGCGAAACAAGAAGTTCTGCATTACCGAACTAATTTCTCAATTGAAACACAAAGTTCTCCAGCAAAACTCTTAGTTCTCCAGCAAAACGCTAAGTTCTCCAGGGAAACGCTAAGTTCTCCAGCGAAACACTACGTTGTCCAGCGAAACGTTAACGTCTCCAGTGAAACGCTAAGTTCTGCATTACCGAACTAATTTCTCAATTGAAACACAAAGTTCTCTAGCAAAGTGCTAAGTTCTCCAGCAAAATGCTAAGTTCTCCAGCGAAACAAGAAGTTCTGCATTACCGAACTAATTTCTCAATTGAAACGCCATGTTCTCTATCAAAAAGCTAAGTTCTAAAGAAAAACGCTAAGTTCACAAGCGAAACAATAAGTTCTGCATTACCGAACCAATTTCTCAAGTGAAATGCAATGTTCTCCAGCAAAACGCTAAGTTTTACAGCAAAACGCTATGTTCTCCTGCGAAACGCTAAGTTCTCCAGCGAAACACAATGTTCTCCAGCGAAACTCTAAGTTATCCAGCGAAACGCTAAGTTCTCCACAGAAAAGATAAGTTCTACATTACCGAACCAATTTCTCAATTGAAACGCTATGTTCTCCAGCAAAACGCTATGTTCTGCAGCGAAACGCTAAGTTCTCCAGTGAAACGCTAACTTCTGCATAACCGAACTAATTTCTCAATTGAAACACAAAGTTCTCCAGCAAAACGCTAAGTTCTCCAGCAAAACGCTATGTTCTCCAGCGAAACAATAAGTTCTGCATTACCAAACCAATTTCTCAATTGAAACACAATGTTCTCCATCGAAAAGCTAAGTTCTCCAGCGAAACGCTATGTTCTCCAGCGAAACATTAAATTCTCCAGCAAAACCCTATGTTCTCCAGCGAAACACTAAGTTGTCCAGCGAAACGTTAAGTTCTTCTCAGAAAAGATAAGTTCTACATTACCGAACTAATTTCTCAATTGAAACACAAAGTTCTCCAGCAAAACGCTAAGTTCTCCAGTGAAACGCTAAGTTCTGCATTACCGAACTAATTTCTCAATTGAAACACAAAGTTCTCCAGAAAAACGCTAAGTTCTCCAGCAAAACGTTAAGTTCTCCAGCGAAACAAGAAGTTCTGCATTACCGAACTAATTTCTCAATTGAAACACAAAGTTCTCCAGCAAAACACTTAGTTCTCCAGCAAAACGCTAAGTTCTCCAGGGAAACGCTAAGTTCTCCAGCGAAACACTACGTTGTCCAGCGAAACGTTAACGTCTCCAGTGAAACGCTAAGTTCTGCATTACCGAACTAATTTCTCAATTGAAACACAAAGTTCTCTAGCAAAATGCTAAGTTCTCCAGCAAAATGCTAAGTTCTCCAGCGAAACAAGAAGTTCTGCATTACCGAACTAATTTCTCAATTGAAACGCCATGTTCTCTATCAAAAAGCTAAGTTCTAAAGAAAAACGCTAAGTTCACAAGCGAAACAATAAGTTCTGCATTACCGAACCAATTTCTCAAGTGAAATGCAATGTTCTCCAGCAAAACGCTAAGTTTTACAGCAAAACGCTATGTTCTCCTGCGAAACGCTAAGTTCTCCAGCGAAACACAATGTTCTCCAGCGAAACTCTAAGTTATCCAGCGAAACGCTAAGTTCTCCACAGAAAAGATAAGTTCTACATTACCGAACCAATTTCTCAATTGAAACGCTATGTTCTCCAGCAAAACGCTATGTTCTGCAGCGAAACGCTAAGTTCTCCAGTGAAACGCTAACTTCTGCATAACCGAACTAATTTCTCAATTGAAACACAAAGTTCTCCAGCAAAACGCTAAGTTCTCCAGCAAAACGCTATGTTCTCCAGCGAAACAATAAGTTCTGCATTACCAAACCAATTTCTCAATTGAAACACAATGTTCTCCATCGAAAAGCTAAGTTCTCCAGCGAAACGCTATGTTCTCCAGCGAAACATTAAATTCTCCAGCAAAACCCTATGTTCTCCAGCGAAACACTAAGTTGTCCAGCGAAACGTTAAGTTCTTCTCAGAAAAGATAAGTTCTACATAACCGAACCAATTTCTCAATTGAAACACAAAGTTCTCCAGCAAAACGCTAAGTTCTACAGTGAAACGCTAAATTCTGCATTACCGAACTAATTTCTCAATTGAAACACAAAGTTCTCCAGCAAAACGCTAAGTTCTCCAGTGAAACGATATGTTCTGCATTACCGAACTAATTTCTCAATTGAAACACACAGTTCTCCAGAAAAACGCTAAGTTCTCCAGCAAAACGTTAAGTTCTCCAGCGAAACAAGAAGTTCTGCATTACCGAACTAATTTCTCAATTGAAACACAAAGTTCTCTAGCAAAACGCTTAGTTCTCCAGCAAAACGCTAAGTTCTCCAGTGAAACGCTAAGTTCTCCAGCGAAACACTAAGTTGTCCAGCGAAACGTTAACGTCTCCAGTGAAACGCTAAGTTCTGCATTACCGAACTAATTTCTCAATTGAAACACAAACTTCTCTAGCAAAATGCTAAGTTCTCCAGCAAAATGCTAAGTTCTCCAGCAAAATGCTAAGTTCTCCAGCGAAACAATAAGTTCTGCATTACCGAACCAATTTCTCAAGTGAAATGCAATGTTCTCCAGCAAAACGTTAAGTTTTACAGCAAAACGCTATGTTCTCCTGCGAAACGCTAAGTTCTCCAGCGAAACACAATGTTCTCCAGTGAAACTCTAAGTTATCCAGCGAAACGCTAAGTTCTCCAGCAAAACGCTAAGTTCTCCAGCGAAACGCTAAGTTCTCCAGCGAAACGCTAAGTTCTCCAGCAAAACGCTATGTTCTCCAGCAAAACGCTAAGTTGTCCACAGAAAAGATAAGTTCTACATTACCGAACCAATTTCTCAATTGAAACACAAAGTTCTCCAGCAAAACGCTAAGTTCTCCAGCAAAACGCTATGTTCTCCAGCGAAACAATAAGTTCTGCATTACCAAACCAATTTCTCAATTGAAACACAATGTTCTCCATCGAAAAGCTAAGTTCTCCAGCGAAACGCTATGTTCTCCAGCGAAACATTAAATTCTCCAGCAAAACCCTATGTTCTCCAGCGAAACACTAAGTTGTCCAGCGAAACGTTAAGTTCTTCTCAGAAAAGATAAGTTCTACATTACCGAACTAATTTCTCAATTGAAACACAAAGTTCTCCAGCAAAACGCTAAGTTCTCCAGTGAAACGCTAAGTTCTGCATTACCGAACTAATTTCTCAATTGAAACACAAAGTTCTCCAGAAAAACGCTAAGTTCTCCAGCAAAACGTTAAGTTCTCCAGCGAAACAAGAAGTTCTGCATTACCGAACTAATTTCTCAATTGAAACACAAAGTTCTCCAGCAAAACGCTAAGTTCTCCAGTGAAACGCTAAGTTCTCCAGCGAAACACTAAGTTGTCCAGCGAAACGTTAACGTCTCCAGTGAAACGCTAAGTTCTGCATTACCGAACTAATTTCTCAATTGAAACACAAAGTTCTCTAGCAAAATGCTAAGTTCTCCAGCAAAATGCTAAGTTCTCCAGCGAAACAAGAAGTTCTGCATTACCGAACTAATTTCTCAATTGAAACGCCATGTTCTCTATCAAAAAGCTAAGTTCTAAAGAAAAACGCTAAGTTCACAAGCGAAACAATAAGTTCTGCATTACCGAACCAATTTCTCAAGTGAAATGCAATGTTCTCCAGCAAAACGCTAAGTTTTACAGCAAAACGCTATGTTCTCCTGCGAAACGCTAAGTTCTCCACCGAAACGCTAAGTTCTCCAGCGAAACGCTAAGTTCTCCAGCAAAACGCTATGTTCTCCAGCAAAACGCTAAGTTCTCCACAGAAAAGATAAGTTCTACATTACCGAACCAATTTCTCAATTGAAACGCAAAGTTCTCCAGCAAAACGCTAAGTTCTGCAGCGAAACGCTAAGTTCTCCAGTGAAACGCTAACTTCTGCATTACCGAACTAATTTCTCAATTGAAACACAAAGTTCTCCAGCAAAACGCTAAGTTCTCCAGCAAAACGCTATGTTCTCCAGCGAAACAATAAGTTCTGCATTACCAAACCAATTTCTCAATTGAAACACAATGTTCTCCATCGAAAAGCTAAGTTCTCCAGCGAAACGCTATGTTCTCCAACGAAACATTAAATTCTCCAGCAAAACCCTATGTTCTCCAGCGAAACACTAAGTTGTCCAGCGAAACGTTAAGTTCTTCTCAGAAAAGATAAGTTCTACATAACCGAACCAATTTCTCAATTGAAACACAAAGTTCTCCAGCAAAACGCTAAGTTCTACAGTGAAACGCTAAATTCTGCATTACCGAACTAATTTCTCAATTGAAACACAAAGTTCTCCAGCAAAACGCTAAGTTCTCCAGTGAAACGATATGTTCTGCATTACCGAACTAATTTCTCAATTGAAACACACAGTTCTCCAGAAAAACGCTAAGTTCTCCAGCAAAACGTTAAGTTCTCCAGCGAAACAAGAAGTTCTGCATTACCGAACTAATTTCTCAATTGAAACACAAAGTTCTCTAGCAAAACGCTTAGTTCTCCAGCAAAACGCTAAGTTCTCCAGTGAAACGCTAAGTTCTCCAGCGAAACACTAAGTTGTCCAGCGAAACGTTAACGTCTCCAGTGAAACGCTAAGTTCTGCATTACCGAACTAATTTCTCAATTGAAACACAAACTTCTCTAGCAAAATGCTAAGTTCTCCAGCAAAATGCTAAGTTCTCCAGCAAAATGCTAAGTTCTCCAGCGAAACAATAAGTTCTGCATTACCGAACCAATTTCTCAAGTGAAATGCAACGTTCTCCAGCAAAACGTTAAGTTTTACAGCAAAACGCTATGTTCTCCTGCGAAACGCTAAGTTCTCCAGCGAAACACAATGTTCTCCAGTGAAACTCTAAGTTATCCAGCGAAACGCTAAGTTCTCCAGCAAAACGCTAAGTTCTCCAGCGAAACGCTAAGTTCTCCAGCGAAACGCTAAGTTCTCCAGCAAAACGCTATGTTCTCCAGCAAAACGCTAAGTTCTCCACAGAAAAGATAAGTTCTACATTACCGAACTAATTTCTCAATTGAAACACAAAGTTCTCCTGCGAAACGCTAAGTTCTCCAGCAAAACGCTATGTTCTCCAGCGAAACAATAAGTTCTGCATTACCAAACCAATTTCTCAATTGAAACACAATGTTCTCCATCGAAAAGCTAAGTTCTCCAGCGAAACGCTATGTTCTCCAGCGAAACATTAAATTCTCCAGCAAAACCCTATGTTCTCCAGCGAAACACTAAGTTGTCCAGCGAAACGTTAAGTTCTTCTCAGAAAAGATAAGTTCTACATTACCGAACTAATTTCTCAATTGAAACACAAAGTTCTCCAGCAAAACGCTAAGTTCTCCAGCAAAACGTTAAGTTCTCCAGTGAAACGCTAAGTTCTCCAGCGAAACACTAAGTTGTCCAGCGAAACGTTAACGTCTCCAGTGAAACGCTAAGTTCTGCATTACCGAACTAATTTCTCAATTGAAACACAAAGTTCTCTAGCAAAATGCTAAGTTCTCCAGCAAAATGCTAAGTTCTCCAGCGAAACAAGAAGTACTGCATTACCGAACTAATTTCTCAATTGAAACGCCATGTTCTCTATCAAAAAGCTAAGTTCTAAAGAAAAACGCTAAGTTCACAAGCGAAACAATAAGTTCTGCATTACCGAACCAATTTCTCAAGTGAAATGCAATGTTCTCCAGCAAAACGCTAAGTTTTACAGCAAAACGCTATGTTCTCCTGCGAAACGCTAAGTTCTCCAGCGAAACACAATGTTCTCCAGCGAAACTCTAAGTTATCCAGCGAAACGCTAAGTTCTCCACAGAAAAGATAAGTTCTACATTACCGAACCAATTTCTCAATTGAAACGCTATGTTCTCCAGCAAAACGCTATGTTCTGCAGCGAAACGCTAAGTTCTCCAGTGAAACGCTAACTTCTGCATAACCGAACTGATTTCTCAATTGAAACACAAAGTTCTCCAGCAAAACGCTAAGTTCTCCAGCAAAACGCTATGTTCTCCAGCGAAACAATAAGTTCTGCATTACCAAACCAATTTCTCAATTGAAACACAATGTTCTCCATCGAAAAGCTAAGTTCTCCAGCGAAACGCTATGTTCTCCAGCGAAACATTAAATTCTCCAGCAAAACCCTATGTTCTCCAGCGAAACACTAAGTTGTCCAGCGAAACGTTAAGTTCTTCTCAGAAAAGATAAGTTCTACATAACCGAACCAATTTCTCAATTGAAACACAAAGTTCTCCAGCAAAACGCTAAGTTCTACAGTGAAACGCTAAATTCTGCATTACCGAACTAATTTCTCAATTGAAACACAAAGTTCTCCAGCAAAACGCTAAGTTCTACAGTGAAACGCTAAATTCTGCATTACCGAACTAATTTCTCAATTGAAACACAAAGTTCTCCAGCAAAACGCTAAGTTCTCCAGTGAAACGATATGTTCTGCATTACCGAACTAATTTCTCAATTGAAACACACAGTTCTCCAGAAAAACGCTAAGTTCTCCAGCAAAACGTTAAGTTCTCCAGCGAAACAAGAAGTTCTGCATTACCGAACTAATTTCTCAATTGAAACACAAAGTTCTCTAGCAAAACGCTTAGTTCTCCAGCAAAACGCTAAGTTCTCCAGTGAAACGCTAAGTTCTCCAGCGAAACACTAAGTTGTCCAGCGAAACGTTAACGTCTCCAGTGAAACGCTAAGTTCTGCATTACCGAACTAATTTCTCAATTGAAACACAAACTTCTCTAGCAAAATGCTAAGTTCTCCAGCAAAATGCTAAGTTCTCCAGCAAAATGCTAAGTTCTCCAGCGAAACAATAAGTTCTGCATTACCGAACCAATTTCTCAAGTGAAATGCAATGTTCTCCAGCAAAACGTTAAGTTTTACAGCAAAACGCTATGTTCTCCTGCGAAACGCTAAGTTCTCCAGCGAAACACAATGTTCTCCAGTGAAACTCTAAGTTATCCAGCGAAACGCTAAGTTCTCCAGCAAAACGCTAAGTTCTCCAGCGAAACGCTAAGTTCTCCAGCGAAACGCTAAGTTCTCCAGCAAAACGCTATGTTCTCCAGCAAAACGCTAAGTTCTCCACAGAAAAGATAAGTTCTACATTACCGAACTAACTTCTCAATTGAAACACAAAGTTCTCCAGCAAAACGCTAAGTTCTCCAGCAAAACGCTATGTTCTCCAGCGAAACAATAAGTTCTGCATTACCAAACCAATTTCTCAATTGAAACACAATGTTCTCCATCGAAAAGCTAAGTTCTCCAGCGAAACGCTATGTTCTCCAGCGAAACATTAAATTCTCCAGCAAAACCCTATGTTCTCCAGCGAAACACTAAGTTGTCCAGCGAAACGTTAAGTTCTTCTCAGAAAAGATAAGTTCTACATTACCGAACTAATTTCTCAATTGAAACACAAAGTTCTCCAGCAAAACGCTAAGTTCTCCAGCAAAACGTTAAGTTCTCCAGTGAAACGCTAAGTTCTCCAGCGAAACACTAAGTTGTCCAGCGAAACGTTAACGTCTCCAGTGAAACGCTAAGTTCTGCATTACCGAACTAATTTCTCAATTGAAACACAAAGTTCTCTAGCAAAATGCTAAGTTCTCCAGCAAAATGCTAAGTTCTCCAGCGAAACAAGAAGTACTGCATTACCGAACTAATTTCTCAATTGAAACGCCATGTTCTCTATCAAAAAGCTAAGTTCTAAAGAAAAACGCTAAGTTCACAAGCGAAACAATAAGTTCTGCATTACCGAACCAATTTCTCAAGTGAAATGCAATGTTCTCCAGCAAAACGCTAAGTTTTACAGCAAAACGCTATGTTCTCCTGCGAAACGCTAAGTTCTCCAGCGAAACGCTAAGTTCTCCAGCGAAACGCTAAGTTCTCCAGCAAAACGCTAAGTTCTCCACAGAAAAGATAAGTTCTACATTACCGAACCAATTTCTCAATTGAAACGCAAAGTTCTCCAGCAAAACGCTAAGTTCTGCAGCGAAACGCTAAGTTCTCCAGTGAAACGCTAACTTCTGCATTACCGAACTAATTTCTCAATTGAAACACAAAGTTCTCCATCGAAAAGCTAAGTTCTCCAGCGAAACAATAAGTTCTGCATTACCAAACCAATTTCTCAATTGAAACACAATGTTCTCCATCGAAAAGCTAAGTTCTCCAGCGAAACGCTATGTTCTCCAGCGAAACATTAAATTCTCCAGCAAAACCCTATGTTCTCCAGCGAAACACTAAGTTGTCCAGCGAAACGTTAAGTTCTTCTCAGAAAAGATAAGTTCTACATAACCGAACCAATTTCTCAATTGAAACACAAAGTTCTCCAGCAAAACGCTAAGTTCTACAGTGAAACGCTAAATTCTGCATTACCGAACTAATTTCTCAATTGAAACACAAAGTTCTCCAGCAAAATGCTAAGTTCTCCAGTGAAACGATATGTTCTGCATTACCGAACTAATTTCTCAATTGAAACACACAGTTCTCCAGAAAAACGCTAAGTTCTCCAGCAAAACGTTAAGTTCTCCAGCGAAACAAGAAGTTCTGCATTACCGAACTAATTTCTCAATTGAAACACAAAGTTCTCTAGCAAAACGCTTAGTTCTCCAGCAAAACGCTAAGTTCTCCAGTGAAACGCTAAGTTCTCCAGCGAAACACTAAGTTGTCCAGCGAAACGTTAACGTCTCCAGTGAAACGCTAAGTTCTGCATTACCGAACTAATTTCTCAATTGAAACACAAACTTCTCTAGCAAAATGCTAAGTTCTCCAGCAAAATGCTAAGTTCTCCAGCAAAATGCTAAGTTCTCCAGCGAAACAATAAGTTCTGCATTACCGAACCAATTTCTCAAGTGAAATGCAATGTTCTCCAGCAAAACGTTAAGTTTTACAGCAAAACGCTATGTTCTCCTGCGAAACGCTAAGTTCTCCAGCGAAACACAATGTTCTCCAGTGAAACTCTAAGTTATCCAGCGAAACGCTAAGTTCTCCAGCAAAACGCTAAGTTCTCCAGCGAAACGCTAAGTTCTCCAGCAAAACGCTATGTTCTCCAGCAAAACGCTAAGTTCTCCACAGAAAAGATAAGTTCTACATTACCGAACTAATTTCTCAATTGAAACACAAAGTTCTCCAGCAAAACGCTAAGTTCTCCAGCAAAACGCTATGTTCTCCAGCGAAACAAGAAGTTCTGCATTACCGAACTAATTTCTCAATTGAAACACAATGTTCTCCATCGAAAAGCTAAGTTCTCCAGCGAAACGCTATGTTCTCCAGCGAAACATTAAATTCTCCAGCAAAACCCTATGTTCTCCAGCGAAACACTAAGTTGTCCAGCGAAACGTTAACGTCTCCAGTGAAACGCTAAGTTCTGCATTACCGAACTAATTTCTCAATTGAAACACAAACTTCTCTAGCAAAATGCTAAGTTCTCCAGCAAAATGCTAAGTTCTCCAGCAAAATGCTAAGTTCTCCAGCGAAACAATAAGTTCTGCATTACCGAACCAATTTCTCAAGTGAAATGCAATGTTCTCCAGCAAAACGTTAAGTTTTACAGCAAAACGCTATGTTCTCCTGCGAAACGCTAAGTTCTCCAGCGAAACACAATGTTCTCCAGCGAAACGCTAAGTTCTCCAGCGAAACGCTAAGTTCTCCAGCAAAACGCTATGTTCTCCAGCAAAACGCTAAGTTCTCCACAGAAAAGATAAGTTCTACATTACCGAACTAATTTCTCAATTGAAACACAAAGTTCTCCAGCAAAACGCTAAGTTCTCCAGTGAAACGCTAAGTTCTGCATTACCGAACTAATTTCTCAATTGAAACACAAAGTTCTCCAGAAAAACGCTAAATTCTCCAGTGAAACGCTAACTTCTGCATTACCGAACTAATTTCTCAATTGAAACACAAAGTTCTCCAGAAAAACGCTAAATTCTCCAGCAAAACGTTAAGTTCTCCAGCGAAACAAGAAGTTCTGCATTACCGAGCTAATTTCTCAATTGAAACACAAAGTTCTCCAGCAAAACGCTTAGTTCTCCAGCAAAACGCTATGTTCTCCAGTGAAACGCTAAGTTCTCCAGCGAAACACTAAGTTGTCCAGCGAAACGTTAACGTCTCCAGTGAAACACTAAGTTCTGCATTACCGAACTAATTTCTCAATTGAAACACAAAGTTCTCCAGCAAAATGCTAAGTTCTCCAGCAAAATGCTAAGTTCTCCAGCAAAATGCTAAGTTCTCCAGCGAAACAAGAAGTTCTGCATTACCGAACTAATTTCTCAATTGAAACGCCATGTTCTCTATCAAAAACCTAAGTTCTAAAGAAAAACGCTAAGTTCACAAGCGAAACAATAAGTTCTGCATTACCGAACCAATTTCTCAAGTGAAATGCAATGTTCTTTAGCAAAACGCTAAGTTTTGCAGCAAAACGCTATGTTCTCCTGCGAAACGCTAAGTTCTCCACAGAAACGCTAAGTTCTCCAGCGAAACGCTATGTTCTCCAGCAAAACGCTAAGTTCTCCACAGAAAAGATAAGTTTTACATTACCGAACCAATTTCTCAATTGAAACGCAAAGTTCTCCAGCAAAACGCTAAGTTCTGCAGCGAAACGCTAAGTTCTCCAGTGAAATGCTAACTTCTGCATTACCGAACTAATTTCTCAATTGAAACACAAAGTTCTCCAGCAAAACGCTAAGTTCTCCAGCAAAACGCTATGTTCTCCAGCGAAACAATAAGTTCTGCATTACCAAACCAATTTCTCAATTGAAACACAATGTTCCACATAGAAAAGCTAAGTTCTCCAGCGAAACGCTAGGTTCTCCAGCAAAACATTAAATTCTCCAGCAAAACCCTATGTTCTCCAGCGAAACACTAAGTTGTCCAGCGAAACGTTAAGTTCTTCTCAGAAAAGATGAATTCTACATTACCGAACCAATTTCTCAACTGAAACACAAAGTTCTCCAGCAAAACGATAAGTTCTACAGTGAAACGCAAAGTTCTGCATTACCGAACTAATTTCTCAATTGAAACACAAAGTTCTTTAGCAAAACGCTAAGTTCTCCAGCAAAACGTTAAGTTCTCCAGCGAAACAAGATGTTCTGCATTACCGAACTAATTTCTCAATTGAAACACAAAGTTCTCCAGCAAAACGCTTAGTTCTCCAGCAAAACGCTAAGTTCTCCAGTGAAACGCTAAGTTCTCCAGTGAAACGCTAAGTTCTCCAGTGAAACGCTAAGTTCTGCAGCGAAACGCTAAGTTGTCCAGCGAAACGTTAACGTCTCCAGTGAAAAGCTAAGTTTTGCATTACCGAACTAATTTCTCAATTGAAACACAAAGTTCTCCAGCAAAATGCTAAGTTCTGCAGCAAAACGCTAAGTTCTCCAGCGAAACAAGAAGTTCTGCATTACCGAACTAATTTCTCAATTGAAACGCCATGTTCTCTATCAAAAAGCTAAGTTCTAAAGAAAAACGCTAAGTTCAAAAGCGAAACAATAAGTTCTGCATTACCGAACCAATTTCTGAAGTGAAATGCAATGTTCTCCAGCAAAACGCTAAGTTTTACAGCAAAACGCTATGTTCTCCTGCGAAACGCTAAGTTCTCCTGCGAAACGCAATGTTCTCCAGTGAAACTCTAAGTTATCCAGCGAAACGCTAAGTTCTCCACAGAAACGCTAAGTTCTCCAGCGAAACGCTATGTTCTCCAGCAAAACGCTAAGTTCTCCACAGAAAAGATAAGTTTTACATTACCGAACCAATTTCTCAATTGAAACGCAAAGTTCTCCAGCAAAACGCTAATTTCTGCAGCGAAACGCTAAGTTCTCCAGTGAAACGCTAACTTCTGCATTACCGAACTAATTTCTCAATTGAAACACAAAGTTCTCCAGCAAAACGCTAAGTTCTCCAGCAAAACGCTATGTTCTCCAGCGAAACAATAAGTTCTGCATTACCAAACCAATTTCTCAATTGAAACACAATGTTCCACATCGAAAAGCTAAGTTCTCCAGCGAAACGCTATGTTCTCCAGCGAAACATTAAATTCTCCAGCAAAACCCTATGTTCTCCAGCAAAACGTTAAGTTCTCCAGCGAAACAAGAAGTTCTGCATTACCAAACTAATTTCTCAATTGAAACACAAAGTTCTCCAGCAAAACGCTAAGTTCTCCAGCAAAACGCTAAGTTCTCCAGCGAAACGCTAAGTTCTCCAGTGAAACGCTAAGTTCTCCAGTGAAACGCTAAGTTCTGCATTACCGAACTAATTTCTCAATTGAAACACAAAGTTCTCCAGCAAAACGCTAAGTTCTCCAGTGAAACGATATGTTCTGCATTACCGAACTAATTTCTCAATTGAAACACAAAGTTCTCCAGAAAAACGCTAAGTTATCCAGCAAAACGTTAAGTTCTCCAGCGAAACAATAAGTTCTGCATTACCGAACCAATTTCTCAAGTGAAATGCAATGTTCTCCAGCAAAACGCTAAGTTTTTCAGCAAAACGCTATGTTCTCCTGCGAAACGCTAAGTTCTCCTACGAAACGCAATGTTCTCCAGTGAAACTCTAAGTTATCCAGCGAAACGCAAAGTTCTCCACAGAAACGCTAAGTTCTCCAGCGAAACGCTATGTTCTCCAGCAAAACGCTAAGTTCTCCACAGAAAAGATAAGTTTTACATTACCGAACCAATTTCTCAATTGAAACGCAAAGTTCTCCAGCAAAACGCTAAGTTCTGCAGCGAAACGCTAAGTTCTCCAGTGAAACGCTAACTTCTGCATTACCGAACTAATTTCTCAATTGAAACACAAAGTTCCCCAGCAAAACGCTATGTTCTACAGCGAAACAGTAAGTTCTGCATTACCAAACCAATTTCTCAATTGAAACACAATGTTCTCCATCGAAAAGCTAAGTTCTCCATCAAAACGCTATGTTCACCAGTGAAACAATAATTTCTGCATTACCGAACAAATTTCTCAATTGAAATGCTATGTTCTCCTGCGAAACGCTAAGTTCTCCTGCGAAACACAATGTCCTCCAGTGAAACTCAAAGTTCTCCAGCAAAACGCTAAGTTCTCCAGCGAAACGCTAAGTTCTCCAGCGAAACGCTAAGTTCTCCAGCGAAACGCTAAGTTCTCCAGCGAAACGCTAAGTTCTCCAGCAAAACGCTAAATTCTCCACAGAAAAGATAAGTTCTACATTACCGAACTAATTTCTCAATTGAAACACAAAGTTCTCCAGCAAAACGCTAAGTTCTCCAGCAAAACGCTATGTTCTCCTGCGAAACGCTAAGTTCTCCTGCGAAACGCTTAGTTCTCCAGTGAAACGCTAAGTTCTCCAGTGAAACGCTAAGTTCTGCAGCGAAACACTAAGTTGTCCAGCGAAACGTTAACGTCTCCAGTGAAACGCTAAGTTCTGCATTACCGAACTAATTTCTCAATTGAAACACAAAGTTCTCCAGCAAAACGCTAAGTTCTCCAGTGAAACGATATGTTCTGCATTACCGAACTAATTTCTCAATTGAAACACAAAGTTCTCCAGAAAAACGCTAAGTTATCCAGCAAAACATTAAGTTCTCCAGCGAAACAAGAAGTTCTGCATTACCGAACCAATTTCTCAAGTGAAATGCAATGTTCTCCAGCAAAACGCTAAGTTTTTCAGCAAAACGCTATGTTCTCCTGCGAAACGCTAAGTTCTCCTGCGAAACGCAATGTTCTCCAGTGAAACTCTAAGTTTTCCAGCGAAACGCAAAGTTCTCCACAGAAACGCTAAGTTCTCCAGCGAAACGCTATGTTCTCCAGCAAAACGCTAAGTTCTCCACAGAAAAGATAAGTTTTACATTACCGAACCAATTTCTCAATTGAAACGCAAAGTTCTCCAGCAAAACGCTAAGTTCTGCAGCGAAACGCTAAGTTCTCCAGTGAAACGCTAACTTCTGCATTACCGAACTAATTTCTCAATTGAAACACAAAGTTCCCCAGCAAAACGCTATGTTCTACAGCGAAACAGTAAGTTCTGCATTACCAAACCAATTTCTCAATTGAAACACAATGTTCTCCATCGAAAAGCTAAGTTCTCCATCAAAACGCTATGTTCACCAGTGAAACAATAATTTCTGCATTACCGAACAAATTTCTCAATTGAAATGCTATGTTCTCCTGCGAAACGCTAAGTTCTCCTGCGAAACACAATGTCCTCCAGTGAAACTCAAAGTTCTCCAGCAAAACGCTAAGTTCTCCAGCGAAACGCTAAGTTCTCCAGCGAAACGCTAAGTTCTCCAGCGAAACGCTAAGTTCTCCAGCGAAACGCTATGTTCTCCAGCAAAACGCTAAATTCTCCACAGAAAAGATAAGTTCTACATTACCGAACTAATTTCTCAATTGAAACACAAAGTTCTCCAGCAAAACGCTAAGTTCTCCAGCAAAACGCTATGTTCTCCTGCGAAACGCTAAGTTCTCCTGCGAAACGCTTAGTTCTCCTGTGAAACTCTAAGTTATCCAGCGAAACGCTAAGTTCTCCAGCAAAACGCTAAGTTCTCCACAGAAGCGCTAAGTTCTCCAGCGAAACGCTAAGTTCTCCAGCAAAACGCTATGTTCTCCAGCGAAACATTAAATTCTCCAGCAAAACCCTATGTTCTCCAGCGAAACACTAAGCTGTCCAGCGAAACGTTAAGTTCTTCTCAGAAAAGATAAGTTCTACATTACCGAACCAATTTCTCAATTGAAACACAAAGTTCTCCAGCAAAACGCTAAGTTATCCAGTGAAACGCTAAGTTCTGCATTACCGAACTAATTTTCAATTGAAACACAAAGTTCTCCAGCAAAATGCTAAGTTCTCCAGCAAAATGCTAAGTTCTCCAGCGAAACAAGAAGTTCTGCATTACCGAACTAATTTCTCAATTGAAACGCCATGTTCTCTATCAAAAAGCTAAGTTCTAAAGAAAAACGCTAAGTTCACAAGCGAAACAATAAGTTCTGCATTACCGAACCAATTTCTCAAGTGAAATGCAATGTTCTCCAGCAAAACGCTAAGTTTTACAGCAAAACGCTATGTTCTCCTGCGAAACGCTAAGTTCTCCTGCGAAACGCAATGTTCTCCAGTGAAACTCTAAGTTATCCAGCGAAACGCTAAGTTCTCCAGCGAAATGCTAAGTTCTCCAGCGAAACGCTAAGCTCTCCAGTGAAACGTAAGTTCTGCATTACTGAACTGATTTCTCAATTGAAACGCGAAGTTCACCACCAAAACGCTAAGTTCTCCAGCAAAACGATAAGTTCTCCAGCAAAACACTAAGTTCTCCAGCAAAACACTAAGTTCTCCAGCGAAACGCTAAGTTCTCCAGCGAAACATTAAGTTCTCCAATGAAACGCTAAGTTCTGCATTACCGAACTAATTTCTCAATTGAAACGCAAAGTTCTCCAGCAAAGCGCTAAGTTCTCCAGCGAAACGCTAAGTTCTCCAGCGAAACATTAAGTTCTCCAATGAAACGCTAAGTTCTGCATTACCAAACTAATTTCTCAATTGAAACACAAAGTTCTCCAGCAAAATGCTAAGTTCTCCAGCAAAACGCTATGTTCTCCAGCAAAATGCTAAGTTCTCCAACAAAGCTCTAAGTTCTCTAGCGAAACACTAAGTATTACAGCGAAACACTAAGTTCTCCAGGAAACGCTAAGTTCTGTAGCGAAATGATACGTTCTCCAGCAAAACGCTAAGTTCTCCAGCGAAACTCTATGTTCTCCAGCGAAACGCTAAGTTCTCCAGCAAAACGCTATGTTCTCCTGCGAAACACTATGTTCTTCAACAAAACGCTAAGTTCTCCTGCGAAATGGTAAGTTCTCCATCGAAACACTAAGTTTTACAGCAACACGCTAAGTTCCGCAGCGAAACGCTAAGTATTACAGAGAAACGCTAAGTTCTCCAGCAAAAAGCTAAGTTCTCCAGCAAAACCCTAAGTTCTCCTGCGAAACGCTATGTTCTCCTGCGAAACGCTATGTTCTCCAGCGAAACGCTAGGTTCACCAGCGAAATTATAAGTTCTCCAGCAAAACACTAAGTATTAAAGCGAAACGCTATGTTCTCCAGTGAAACGCTACGTTCTCCAGCGAAACGCTAAGTTCTCCAGCAAAACACTAAAGTTCTCCAGCAAAACGCTATGTTCTCCAGCGTAACGCTAAGTTTTCCAGTGAAACAATAAGTTCAGCATTACCGAACTAACTTCTCAATTGAAACGCAAAGTTCTCCAGCAAAACGCTAGGTTCTACATCGAAACGCTATGTTCTCCTGCCAAACGCTATGTTCTCCAATGAAACGCTAAGTTCTCCATCGAAACACTAAGTTTTACAGCAAGACGCTAAGTTCCGCAGCGAAACGCTAAGTTCTCCAGCAAAACGCTAAGTTCTCCAGCAAAACACTAAGTTCTTCATCAAAACACTAAGTATTACAGAAAAACGCTAACTTCTCCAGCAAAACGCTAACTTCTCCAGCGAAATGGTAAGTTCTCCAGCAAAACGCTATGTTCTCCAGCGAAACGCTGTTCTCCACAGAAACGGTAAGTTCTCTAGCGAATCGCTAAGTTCTCCATTGAAACGCAGTGTTCTCCAGCGAAACGCTACGTTCTCCAGTGAAACACTAAGTTCTGCATTACCGAACTAATTTCTCAATTGAGACGCAAAGTTCCCCAGACAAACGCGAAGTGCTCCAGCAAAACGCTAAGTTCTCCACAGAAAAGATAAGTCCTACATTACCGAACCAATTTCTGAATTGAAACGCTAAGTTCTTTAGCAAAACACTAAGTATTAAAGCGAAACACATAGTTCTCCAGCAAAACGCTAAGTTCTCCAGCGAAATAAGTTCTCCAGCTAAACGCTAAGTTCTCCAGCGAAACACTATGTTATCCAGCGAAACGCTAAGTTCTCCAGCAAAACACTAAGTTCACCAGCGAAACAATAAGTTCTGCATTACCGAACCAATTTCTCAATTGAAACGCAATGTTCTCCAGCAAAACGCTAAGTTCTCCAGCAAAACGCTATGTTCTCCTGCGAAACGCTAAGTTCTCCTGCGAAACGCTACGTTCTCCATCAAAACACTAAGTATTACAGAGAAACGCTATGTTCTCCAGCAAAACGCTAAGTTCTCCAGCGAAATAAGTTCTCCAGCAAAACGATAAGTTCTCCAGCGAAACGCTAAGTTCTCCAGCGAAACGCTATGTCCTCCAGCGAAACGCTAAGTTCTCTAGCAAAACACTAAGTTCTCCAGCGAAACGCTAAGTTCTCCAGCAAAACGCTAAGTTCTCTAGCGAAACACTAAGTATTACAGCAAAACGCTAAGTTATCCAGCAAAACGCTATGTTCTCCAGCGAAACATTAAATTCTCCAGCAAAACCCTAAGTATTCTCCAGCGAAACACTAAGTTGTCCAGCAAAATGATAAGTTCTCCAGTGAAACGATATGTTCTGCATTATCAAACTAATTTCTCAATTGAAACACAAAGTGCTCCAGGGAAACGCTAAGTTCTCCAGCGAAACACTAACTTTACAGCAAAACGCTAAGTTCTCCAGCGAAACGCTATGTTCGCCCGCAAAACGCAAAGTGCTCCAGCGAAACACAATGTTCTCCAGTGAAGCGCTAAGTTCTCCAGCGAAACACTAAGTTGTCCAGCGAAACGTTAAGTTCTCCAGTGAAACGGTAAGTTCAGCATTACCAAACTAATTTCTCAATTGAAACGCAATGTTCTCAAGCAAAACGCTAAGTTTTACAGCAAAACGCTAAGTTCTCCACAGAAAAATAGAAGTTCTACATTACCGAACTAATTTCTCAATTGAAACGCTAAGTTCTCCAGCAAAACGCTAAGTTCTACATCGAAACGCTATGTTCTCCTGCGAAACGCTATGTTCTCCAGCGAAACCCTAAGTTCCCCAGGGAAACGCTACGTTCTCCAGCAAAACGCTATGTTCTGTATGACAAAACTAATTTCTCAATGGAAACACTAAGTTCTGCAGTGAAACGCTAAGTTCTGCATTATGGAACTACTTTCTCAATTCAAACGCTATGTTCTCCAGTGAAATGCTAAGTTCTCCAGCGAAACACTAAATTTTCCAGGGAAACGCTATGTTCCCCTGGGAAACACTAAGTTCTCCAGCGAAACACCAAGTTTTCCAGCGAAACGCAAAGTTCTTCAGAGAAACGCTACGTTCTGCAGGACAAAATTAATTTCTCACTTGAAACACTAAGTTCTCCAGGGAAACGCAAAGTTCTCCAGCAAAACGCTATGTTCTATATAACAAAACTAATTTCTCACTTGAAACACTAAGTTCTGCAGTG
Source organism: Lathamus discolor (assembly GCF_037157495.1). Taxonomy (NCBI): domain Eukaryota; kingdom Metazoa; phylum Chordata; class Aves; order Psittaciformes; family Psittacidae; genus Lathamus; species Lathamus discolor. The sequence continues at coordinate 119,646 of NW_027069394.1, read as the reverse complement.
AAACGCTAAGTTCTGCATTACGGAACTACTATATCAATTCAAACGCTATGTTCTCCAGCGAAACGCTATGTTCTCCAGCGAAATGCCAATTTCTCCAGCGAAACGCCAAGTTCTCCAGCGAAACGCTACGTTCTGCATGACAAAATTAATTTCTCAATTGAAACTCTAAGTTCTTCACCAAAATGCTATCTTCGGTAGCAAAACGCCACGTTCCCCAGCGAAACGCTACGTTCTCCAGCAAAACGCTATGTTCTGCAGCAAAACGCCACGTTCTCCAGGGAAACACTAAGTTCCGTATAACAAAACTGATTTCTCAATTGAAACACTAAGTTCTGCTTGAAAATGCTGTTCTCCAGCAAAACGCTAAGTTCTCCAGTGAAACGCTACGTTCTCCAGCGAAACGCCAAGTTCTCCAGAGAAACGCTAAGTTCTCCTTGGAAACACTACGTTCTCCAGCAAAACGCTATGTTCTGCAGCAAAACGCCACGTTCTCCAGCGAAACGCTCAGTTCTGCATTACAAAATTTATTTCTCACTTGAAACACTAAGTTCTCCAGGAAAATGCTGCTCTCCAGCAAAACGCTAAGTTCTACATTACTAAAGTAAGTTCTGCATTCCTAAACGCTCAGTTCTGCTTCCCGAAACCCTAAGTTCTGCATTCCGAAAAGGTGAGTTGTCCAGTGAAACAATGAGTTCTCCAGCGAAACGCTAAGTTCCCTAACAAAATGCTAAGTTGTTCAACAAAAGGCTAAATTCTCCAGGAAAACGCTAATTTCTACATTCAGAAACCAAGTTCTGCATTACAAAATGCTAAGTTCTACATGACGAAACGCTAAGGTCTGCATACGAACCGCTCAGTTCTCCATTACGAAAGGCTAAGTTCTCCAGTGAAACGATGAGTTCTCCAGTGAAATGCTAAGTTCCCCAGGAAAATGTTACGTTCTCCAGCAAAAAGCTAACTTCTACATTACGAAACCCTACATTCTGCATTACGATAGGCTGAGTTCTCCACCGAAACACTAAGTTCTGCAATACGAAACTAATTTCTTACTCCAAGCGTTAAATTCTCTAGGAAAAAGCTAAGTTCTCCAGCGAAATGCTAAGTTCTGCATGATGAAACTGATTTCTCAATCGAAACACTGAGTTCTCCAGGAAAACACAAAGTTCTGCATTACGAAGCTAAGTTCTTGTCGTGATTTAAACCGATCCACACAGCTTGTCCACTCACACACACACCCCCCCCCCCCCCCGATCCTGCCCGCTCCCGGAGGGATGCGGAGGAAAATCAGGAGAATATAACTCCCACAGGTTGAGATAAGAACAGCCCAGTAACTAAGGTTTAACAAAAATCACCACTGCTACCACCAATGATAATATTGATAAGAGAAAATAACAAGAGAATATGATACCACCGCCGAATGAGTTCGACCTCCCCGAAGAGGAGTTACCTCTTCCGGGTAACTCCCAGTTACCTCCCTGGGCATGACGTGCTGTGGTATGGAATATCTCTTTGGCTAGTTTGGGTCAGGTGTCCTGTCTGTGCTTCCTCCTGGCCTCCCCTTGTCCCCAGCCAGCATGAGACTCACAAAGTCCTTGGCCAGAATAAACATTGCTTAACAGCAATTAAAAACAATCGGTGTTATCAGTTCTATGCCCAGGCTGGAAGTCAAAATACGGAGCTTGCCCCAGTTACTAAGAAGGAGAAAAAATAACTGTTACTGCTGAACCCAGGACAGTAACCACCCCTTATTCCATGCCATTCATGTCATGCTCAGATCCCACATTTTCACACCTCACGGTGTGAAAATGTTTTTTTCCTTTGGGTACCCTTGGGACCTGTCTGCTGATTGTGATGGCGATCAGCATGTTGGCACACACCGAGAGTGTGTTCTACCTGCGACCATTTTGTCTGATCTCAGAAGTTAAGCAGAGTCAGGTTTTCTTCTTGTCTGGGGGTTAGACGACAATATGGGAGGACCAAGAGATCTTCCCCAAGGCTGGACAGTCATGAGTGGCAGTGTATGTGGGACAGTACGAGCGAGTCTCTGGTCCACGGGACCCCTCCAGTGCTTTGGAAGCATCGGAGATGGAAGGCAGCTGTATGGAGTCCCCAGCAACAAGCTGCAGAAACTGCTGAAGGGAACGGTGAATTATTTTGATCCTCGTGGTCCCATGACACTTCAGGCCGTCAGGGCAGATATGCAACATAGATATGGACTCATGATCGAGGGGTGGACTTAGCGATGGACACTATGGCCCAAGTTATTCACGAGTGTGAACGCTGTACGCAGCGTCTCCTGCTCTGGGAGACTGTTTCAAGAGATGGAACCTGATATCATGGACTAGATGGACTCAACAGCTTTATAGGGACTGGGCTGTGCACTCAGGTAAGAGTGCACTGAGATATGAGTGATGATATATTGAAAATGTATCTGAGCATGACGTGAATGGCATGGAATAAGGGGTGGATACTGTCTTGGGTTCAGCAGTATCAGTTATTTTTTGTCCTTTTTAGTAGCTAGTGCACTGCTGTGTTTTGATTTTTTGGCCTGGGAACAGCATTGATGAGGCTGATGTTTTCAGTTGCTGCTCAAATGTTTGGTCTGGCCAAGGACTTTCTGAGCCACATGCTCTGCCAAGGAGGAGGGAAAGCTGAGAGCAAGCCGAGACAGGACAGCTGACCAAACTGACCTAAGAGGTATTCTACACCACAGCACGTCATGCCCAGGATGTAACGGAGAGTTAACCCGGAAGAGCTGGAGGACTGCAGGGTTGGACGAGGTATCGGTCAGAGCTCGGCTGCGGGGAGTGGGGTGAATTACTGGTCGGCTCGTGTTGAAGTGTTGTATTGTTTCCTCGTTATTTCCTTTATCATTATTATTATTGGTGGTAGCAGTAGTGATTTGTGTTACACGTTAGTTACTAAACTGTTCTTATCACAACCCATGGGAGTTGCATTCCTTTTGATTCTCCTCTCCATCCCTCCGTGACCAGGGGGAGGCCAAGAAGGCGGGGAGTGAGTGAACGAGGTTTGTGGTTAGGTTTGAATTACGCCAGTTCTCCAGCGAAACGCTGAGTTTTCCAGTGAAACGCTGAGTTCGCCAGCAAAACATTGAGTTCTGCATTCCGAAACACTGAGTTATCCAGCAAAACGCTGAGTTCTCCAGCAAAACGCTGAGTTCTGCATTACCAAAATAAGTTCTGCATTATAAAACGTTCAGTTCTCCAGTGAAAATCTAATTTCTCCAGCGAAACCCTAATTTCTCCAGCGAAACCGTAAGTTCTGCATGACGAAAGTAAATTCTCACTGTAAACTTTAAGTTCTCCAGGGAAACACTAAGTTCTGCATTACGAAGCGCTAGAGTTCTGCATTATGAAATGCTGACTTTTTCAGCGAAACACTGAGGTCTCCAGCAAAAAGCTGAGCTGTTCAGCAAAATGCTAAGTTCTCCAGTGAAACGCTAAGTTCTCCAGGGAAACACAAAGCTTCTGCATTACAAAGTTAAATTCTGCAGGAAAACTCTAAGTTCTCCAGCGGAGGACTAAGTTCTCCAGGGAAGCAGTATTGAGTTGAATACGCTAAGTTCTCCAGGAAAACAGTAAGTTCTGCATTACGAAGCTACATTCTCCAGGAAAATGGTAGGTGTCCAGCGAAACGCTAAGTTCTGCATGACAAAAATAATTTCTTAATTGAAATGCTACGTTCTCCAGGGAAACACAAAGTTATGTTCTCCAGGAATACGCTAAGTTCTCCAGCGAAACACTAAGTTCTGCATGACGAAACTGATTTCTCAATTGAAACGCTAAGTTCTCCAGGAAAATGCCAAGTTCTCCAGCGAATCGCTGATTTCTGCATTACGAAACTAATTTCTCACTTGAAACAATAGGTTTTCCAGGAAAACGTTACGTTCTCCAGCGAAACGCTAAAGTTCTCCAGCGAAACGTTAAGTTCTGCGTTATGAAGCTAGGTTCTCAATTGAAGCGCTAAGTTCTGCATTACGAAACGCTAAGGTCTGCATTACGCAATGCTCAGGTCTGCATTACGCAATGCTCAGGTCTGCATTACAAAAGGCCGAGTTCTGCAGCGAAACGATGAGTTCTCCAGCAAAATGCTAAGTTCTCCAGCAAAAGGCTATGTTATCCAGCAAAATGCTGAGTTCTACATTACGAAACGCTAAGTTCTGCATTACGAAACACTAGGTTCTGCATAACGAAAGGCTCAGTTATGCATTGCGAATCTTATTTCTCAATTGAAACGTTGAGTTGTGTATTGCGAAAGGCTGAGTTGCGTATTGCGAAAGGCTGAGTTGCGCATTGCAAAACTAAGTTCCCCAGGGAAACGCCACGTTCTGCATTATGAAACACCACCGTCTGCATTGCGAAACACCACAGTCTCCACCAAAACGCCACTGTCTCCGGCGAAATGCCATGTCCTGCATTACGAAACTAAGTACTCCATCGAAACGCTACACTCTCCGTCAAAACACTACGCTCTCCTAACAGCGGCATTCTAAGCCTAACACCTGCATTCTAAGCCTAATACCAATAACTTTTACCTTACATGAACTTAGTAAATTAGTAACATCATACATTTCATTTAAATACATTTACATACATAAATGACATTTTTCACAATTTAAAATTCCATCCTTAGAAATCCAACAACAGTTTAGTACTTACACAAGACGCTCAACACGTAGCATCCTTTGTCACATAACGATCATCAGGCATCCCTTTACGAACAGCAATGCAGCCTTCCTTTTGTCATGGACACCTTTCGTACCTTTAAGTGAAATCTTCTATATACTGCGAATCTCCATCCAGGAACACACAGAGCTGCTTTTGAATCTATAAGTTCTCAACGTACTTTCCTGCAGACAAAAATACATTTCTATCAATATTATTATAATATGTCCTCTAAACATCCTCCCCTCACTTTAATTTTCTCTATTTCTGCAAAGATAACTATTTGCATGCAACATACAACAGTTACTGCACCTAAACATGCTTAAAAACCACCTAAACCCACATAGAAGACAGTAACTTAAGGTCTGCATCACCAGCTCTCACATGTTCTTTCCCAATACAAAACAACACCCCCACAGCGTGGCTTCATGAATTCTCAGCAACTAAATTTGCTAAAGCCTCAAAATTACCCTGCCTGAATACCCTGTAACTGTACCAACCACAACTCAAACAGGCAGAGATGCACATTCAATCGTGGACTGGCTGAAAGCAGTAAAAAAAAAAAAACCACCTGGGGGAGGGAAAAAAAAGTCCTCTGTCAGTAACTGTTGTTTCTAAACAACCAAAGACCTGAAAAAGAAAAAATATTAAATCTACAACCCACGTCCCACACATAAAGACAACCCCTAAGCCTAGAACCACCCACACATGCTTCCACCCATCTGTACATGCTCGCAGGCATTCCAAATACATCACCCTGCCGCCTGCCACGCAGCAACAAACTCCGGCTCCAGTTGTTGCTGCCACGTCTACCCCTGTGTCGTGGTTTAAACCAATTCACACAGGTCGACCACTCACACACACCCCAAACCTCCCCACTCCCGGAGGGATGGGGAGGAAAATCAGGAGAATGTAACTTTCATGGGTTGAGATAAAAACAGCCCAGTAACTAAGGTATAACACAAATTACTGCTGCTACCGCCAGTAATAATATTGATAAGTGAAAATAACAAGAGAATACGACACCACTGCCGAACAAGTTCGACACCCCCCCCCCCCCCCCACCCCCCCAAAGAGAGAGAGCCCGCCCTTCCGGGTAACTCCCAGTTACCTCTCAGGGCATGACTTGCTGTGGTATGGAATACCTCTTTGGCTAGTTCGTGTCAGGTGTTCTGTCTCTGCTTCCTCCCAGCCTCCCCATGTCCCCAACAGAGCATGAGACTCACAGAGTCCTTGGCAAGAATAAACATTACTTAGCAACAATTAAAAACAATCGGTGTTATCAGCTCTCTGCCCAGGCTGGAAGTCAAAACACAGAGCTTGCACCAGTTACTAAGAAGGAGCAAAACTGTTACTGGTAAACCCAGGACACCCTGCCTCGTCATAATCCATCTGTGGGAACCGGTTTCTGGGGAACATCCTAAACACTCTTCTGCCAAAACTAGATGCTGCACCTACCGATGCTCAAACGTAGGCTATGACAAATGCTAACTGTCACAGAGATCATTACGGATAAAAAGCAACAGTCTGATTATAAAAACCCACCACCTTTATTCCAAAGCTCAAGAACTCCAGGTCAGAGAAAACCAGAGACAAACATAAAACTGCCAATAGCCTTATTAACATAGGAAAATACAGACAGAGTAAAGAATAGAGTAAAGGTTATGGTTTCAGGGTTGCTTACCTCACCAACCCCAAAGACCCTTTGAAGATCATCAGCAAAGCAGCTCCAAGAACCATCATGGTGGTAAGAGGTGGCAGACTGAACGTGTGTGTCACCCACACACACAACCCACTTACCTTCTCACGGCCCTCCTCCATTGGCGTCTTCACCTCTCCTGAGCTGGCTGCACCACCTGAAAAACAACTCATTGGAAACACACAGAGACGGTTCAAAGCGGCAACCATGCCTCCCAAAGTCCCACCGCCCTCTCCCGTCACTTTACTGCTCATCCACTGGCCTTCGCAGGCCTGCGGCTCTCTTCTTCAAGCCCGTGCACTGGCCACAGAACACAAAAACAAGGAACGTTTCCAATTTCATGAACATTGCAAGACATTCCATCAGCTGCTGCTTCAGTCCGCTAAACATAGCTCACCTGGCCCGAGGCAGCTCCGGCTCGGAGGTCTCGCTTAGCTCCTTGTTCTGCACCTCCTAATTGAAAATAAACAGCAAAGCATAAGCCAGCCAGGAGAGTAAGCTGGGACTTCTTCCTTCTGACACACCAAGTTCACCCCCCTGGTACCTTCAGCTCCGCTCAAGCCTCCCACAGCAGCCTCTCACACGTGGCTATCCATCTCGCCATCTGCAAGAACAACCTGGCATTAGTCACCGCAACGCCAAGCAAAAGCTTAGCCTGCCTCTAAGCCTCAGGCCACACTCGCACCGACACCCAGGTTGACATGCAGTCACACACTGACACAGACCCTCACGCCCTCCGGCTCACACACTAACTCCACATATACTATCACACCCACTCCCGAGCAGACTCTCTGCCCCCGACTCATTCATTACCAGCTTATTCCCAGAGCTCTTCTGTCCATTCACACAGATCATCAGGACTACACAGCTACACTGTGCTTATAAAAACCCACCACCTCCCTTCCAGAGCTCAAGAACTCCAGCTACAGAGAAAACCAGAGAACTCCCAACTACTTCATTAACATGGGAAACTGCAGAGATAGTCAAGGATACTTCTCATGGCTGCCTGTCTTACCAACCCCAAGGACCCTGCCAAGACCATCAGCAAACCAGCTCCGACAATCATCACGGCCGCGCGAGGTGGCAGGCTCAACCTTAGCGGGCGTCCCCGCGCAGGCAACGGTCGCCTGGGTGGGATGAGCTTCTGCCTCCCTCACACGGCATGAGGCTCGGGCTTCCATACTCGCAAGCAGGCACGCTCTTTGCCACGCAGGGGGCCAGCCCACGTCGCAAGAAGTGGCCGACAATGTCTAGGAAGGTCTGCAAGGGTCACGACTTTTCCAGGCAGTTCTAAAGCACATCTTCCCGGGTAGGCACCAAAGCCGGACTTTTCGGGAAAAGCCCAAGCAGTACACCACAAGAGGGAGCCAAAGAGAACTAACAGTACTTGCCCATCTTGGTGTGTTTCACCACGGACCATTACTTCCTATTGTCCCCGACACAACACCCCAGACTTACGCCCCACAAAGGGCACCTTCGCATCCTGCCGTTTAACTCTCAGTCGCTACCTTCAGTACCGCTAACCATTCCCCTTCCAGGCACGTCCAATTGAGGACTCCCAGTTACAAGCCCTGCTGTGCTTTATGCTTGCAAATCTGGAAAGGAAATTTTCAGCCGGCACTTAGGTGACCGACTCAAGCGCTCAAGATCCAAAGAACAGTGCCAGAGGAACGCGCCGAGCAGCTTGAGCTCAAGGAGCAATGAGGATATCGAGACCTGAAGAGGTGCCCGGACAGAACACAGACCTCTCACACTATAGAACAGTCAAGCTGGAGCTGCCCTGCCCACAGTTCTCTCTTAAGGCTGATTAACCCACTGCCTTTCCCTCGGCCCCATGCCACATTTCAAACACCTTCCTGCTCTCATGACAGGGTACCTCAACCTTGTTATCCCAAACAGGAGTCCCTCTACTTAGCTTCCGTAGTGCCGTGGCTCTCAAGACAGCCTCCATGTTCCCAACTCCCACATCAAAGTCCCAGGATCTTGCCACACTTGCCAAGTGGCTTTCCATCATCTGCAACAACAAACAAACGGGAGCACGCTGTGCTGGCTGTCACTACCCCCACCCCAGCCAGCAACGCCAGCGAGTTCCGTAACAAACCTCTGCCCCCTCCGATGCTCCTCGACACGGTGCTCGCATGCTCCACAGTGGTTGCCGAGTCCGATGCCGGGCTTTCTCCTGCCCTCCAGAACCTAGGAGTACAAGGGAGACAAATTACCACCGTGCTTGCGAAAAGCGACCAACCCACAACCCCTATTGTTACCTCCCTGCCTCACCGCGCACACTCATCTGACTCCAGATGTAAAACGCAGGACCTGCAATACCAAACACAAATACTGCACCCCTTTGCCATGATATTCTCAACTCTGAGCAGTCACCCACACACACAACCCACTTACCTTCTCACGGCCCTCCTCCATTGGCATCTTCACCTCTCCCGAGCTGGCTGCACCACCTGAAAAACAACTCATTGGAAACACACAGAGAAGGTTCAAAGCGGCAACCATGCCTCCCAAAGTCCCACCGCCCTCTCCCGTCACTTTACTGCTCATCCACTGGCCTTCGCAGGCCAGCGGCTCTCTTCTTCAAGCCCGTGCACCGGCCACAGAACACAAAAACAAGGAACGTTTCCAATTTCATGAACATTGCAAGACATTCCATCAGCTGCTGCTTCAGTCCGCTAAACATAGCTCACCTGGCCCGAGGCAGCTCCGGCTCGGAGGTCTCGCTTAGCTCCTTGTTCTGCACCTCCTAATTGAAAATAAACAGCAAAGCATAAGCCAGCCAGGAGAGTAAGCTGGGACTTCTTCCTTCTGACACACCAAGTTCACCCCCCTGGTACCTTCAGCTCCGCTCAAGCCTCCCACAGCAGCCTCTCACACGTGGCTATCCATCTCGCCATCTGCAAGAACAACCTGGCATTAGTCACCGCAACGCCAAGCAAAAGCTTAGCCTGCCTCTAAGCCTCAGGCCACACTCGCACCGACACCCAGGTTGACATGCAGTCACACACTGACACAGACCCTCACGCCCTCCGGCTCACACACTAACTCCACATATACTATCACACCCACTCCCGAGCAGACTCTCTGCCCCCGACTCATTCATTACCAGCTTATTCCCAGAGCTCTTCTGTCCATTCACACAGATCATCAGGACTACACAGCTACACTGTGCTTATAAAAACCCACCACCTCCCTTCCAGAGCTCAAGAACTCCAGCTACAGAGAAAACCAGAGAACTCCCAACTACTTCATTAACATGGGAAACTGCAGAGATAGTCAAGGATACTTCTCATGGCTGCCTGTCTTACCAACCCCAAGGACCCTGCCAAGACCATCAGCAAACCAGCTCCGACAATCATCACGGCCGCGCGAGGTGGCAGGCTCAACCTTAGCGGGCGTCCCCGCGCAGGCAACGGTCGCCTGGGTGGGATGAGCTTCTGCCTCCCTCACACGGCATGAGGCTCGGGCTTCCATACTCGCAAGCAGGCACGCTCTTTGCCACGCAGGGGGCCAGCCCACGTCGCAAGAAGTGGCCGACAATGTCTAGGAAGGTCTGCAAGGGTCACGACTTTTCCAGGCAGTTCTAAAGCACATCTTCCCGGGTAGGCACCAAAGCCGGACTTTTCGGGAAAAGCCCAAGCAGTACACCACAAGAGGGAGCCAAAGAGAACTAACAGTACTTGCCCATCTTGGTGTGTTTCACCACGGACCATTACTTCCTATTGTCCCCGACACAACACCCCAGACTTACGCCCCACAAAGGGCACCTTCGCATCCTGCCGTTTAACTCTCAGTCGCTACCTTCAGTACCGCTAACCATTCCCCTTCCAGGCACGTCCAATTGAGGACTCCCAGTTACAAGCCCTGCTGTGCTTTATGCTTGCAAATCTGGAAAGGAAATTTTCAGCCGGCACTTAGGTGACCGACTCAAGCGCTCAAGATCCAAAGAACAGTGCCAGAGGAACGCGCCGAGCAGCTTGAGCTCAAGGAGCAATGAGGATATCGAGACCTGAAGAGGTGCCCGGACAGAACACAGACCTCTCACACTATAGAACAGTCAAGCTGGAGCTGCCCTGCCCACAGTTCTCTCTTAAGGCTGATTAACCCACTGCCTTTCCCTCGGCCCCATGCCACATTTCAAACACCTTCCTGCTCTCATGACAGGGTACCTCAACCTTGTTATCCCAAACAGGAGTCCCTCTACTTAGCTTCCGTAGTGCCGTGGCTCTCAAGACAGCCTCCATGTTCTCAACTCCCACATCAAAGTCCCAGGATCTTGCCACACTTGCCAAGTGGCTTTCCATCATCTGCAACAACAAACAAACGGGAGCACGCTGTGCTGGCTGTCACTACCCCCACCCCAGCCAGCAACGCCAGCGAGTTCCGTAACAAACCTCTGCCCCCTCCGATGCTCCTCGACACGGTGCTCGCATGCTCCACAGTGGTTGCCGAGTCCGATGCCGGGCTTTCTCCTGCCCTCCAGAACCTAGGAGTACAAGGGAGACAAATTACCACCGTGCTTGCGAAAAGCGACCAACCCACAACCCCTATTGTTACCTCCCTGCCTCACCGCGCACACTCATCTGACTCCAGATGTAAAACGCAGGACCTGCAATACCAAACACAAATACTGCACCCCTTTGCCATGATATTCTCAACTCTGAGCAGTCACCCACACACACAACCCACTTACCTTCTCACGGCCCTCCTCCATTGGCGTCTTCACCTCTCCCGAGCTGGCTGCACCACCTGAAAAACAACTCATTGGAAACACACAGAGAAGGTTCAAAGCGGCAACCATGCCTCCCAAAGTCCCACCGCCCTCTCCCGTCACTTTACTGCTCATCCACTGGCCTTCGCAGGCCTGCGGCTCTCTTCTTCAAGCCCGTGCACCGGCCACAGAACACAAAAACAAGGAACGTTTCCAATTTCATGAACATTGCAAGACATTCCATCAGCTGCTGCTTCAGTCCGCTAAACATAGCTCACCTGGCCCGAGGCAGCTCCAGCTCGGAGGTCTCGCTTAGCTCCTTGTTCTGCACCTCCTAATTGAAAATAAACAGCAAAGCATAAGCCAGCCAGGAGAGTAAGCTGGGACTTCTTCCTTCTGACACACCAAGTTCACCCCCCTGGTACCTTCAGCTCCGCTCAAGCCTCCCACAGCAGCCTCTCACACGTGGCTATCCATCTCGCCATCTGCAAGAACAACCTGGCATTAGTCACCGCAACGCCAAGCAAAAGCTTAGCCTGCCTCTAAGCCTCAGGCCACACTCGCACCGACACCCAGGTTGACATGCAGTCACACACTGACACAGACCCTCACGCCCTCCGGCTCACACACTAACTCCACATATACTATCACACCCACTCCCGAGCAGACTCTCTGCCCCCGACTCATTCATTACAAGCTTATTCCCAGAGCTCTTCTGTCCATTCACACAGATCATCAGGACTACACAGCTACACTGTGCTTATAAAAACCCACCACCTCCCTTCCAGAGCTCAAGAACTCCAGCTACAGAGAAAACCAGAGAACTCCCAACTACTTCATTAACATGGGAAACTGCAGAGATAGTCAAGGATACTTCTCATGGCTGCCTATCTTACCAACCCCAAGGACCCTGCCAAGACCATCAGCAAACCAGCTCCGACAATCATCACGGCCGCGCGAGGTGGCAGGCTCAACCTTAGCGGGCGTCCCCGCGCAGGCAACGGTCGCCTGGGTGGGATGAGCTTCCGCCTCCCTCACACGGCATGAGGCTCGGGCTTCCATACTCGCAAGCAGGCACGCTCTTTGCCACGCAGGGGGCCAGCCCACGTCGCAAGAAGTGGCCGACAATGTCTAGGAAGGTCTGCAAGGGTCACGACTTTTCCAGGCAGTTCTAAAGCACAACTTCCCGGGTAGGCACCAAAGCCGGACTTTTCGGGAAAAGCCCAAGCAGTACACCACAAGAGGGAGCCAAAGAGAACTAACAGTACTTGCCCATCTTGGTGTGTTTCACCACGGACCATTACTTCCTATTGTCCCCGACACAACACCCCAGACTTACGCCCCACAAAGGGCACCTTCGCATCCTGCCGTTTAACTCTCAGTCGCTACCTTCAGTACCGCTAACCATTCCCCTTCCAGGCACGTCCAATTGAGGACTCCCAGTTACAAGCCCTGCTGTGCTTTATGCTTGCAAATCTGGAAAGGAAATTTTCAGCCGGCACTTAGGTGACCGACTCAAGCGCTCAAGATCCAAAGAACAGTGCCAGAGGAACGCGCCGAGCAGCTTGAGCTCAAGGAGCAATGAGGATATCGAGACCTGAAGAGGTGCCCGGACAGAACACAGACCTCTCACACTATAGAACAGTCAAGCTGGAGCTGCCCTGCCCACAGTTCTCTCTTAAGGCTGATTAACCCACTGCCTTTCCCTCGGCCCCATGCCACATTTCAAACACCTTCCTGCTCTCATGACAGGGTACCTCAACCTTGTTATCCCAAACAGGAGTCCCTCTACTTAGCTTCCGTAGTGCCGTGGCTCTCAAGACAGCCTCCATGTTCTCAACTCCCACATCAAAGTCCCAGGATCTTGCCACACTTGCCAAGTGGCTTTCCATCATCTGCAACAACAAACAAACGGGAGCACGCTGTGCTGGCTGTCACTACCCCCACCCCAGCCAGCAACGCCAGCGAGTTCCGTAACAAACCTCTGCCCCCTCCGATGCTCCTCGACACGGTGCTCGCATGCTCCACAGTGGTTGCCGAGTCCGATGCCGGGCTTTCTCCTGCCCTCCAGAACCTAGGAGTACAAGGGAGACAAATTACCACCGTGCTTGCGAAAAGCGACCAACCCACAACCCCTATTGTTACCTCCCTGCCTCACCGCGCACACTCATCTGACTCCAGATGTAAAACGCAGGACCTGCAATACCAAACACAAATACTGCACCCCTTTGCCATGATATTCTCAACTCTGAGCAGTCACCCACACACACAACCCACTTACCTTCTCACGGCCCTCCTCCATTGGCGTCTTCACCTCTCCCGAGCTGGCTGCACCACCTGAAAAACAACTCATTGGAAACACACAGAGAAGGTTCAAAGCGGCAACCATGCCTCCCAAAGTCCCACCGCCCTCTCCCGTCACTTTACTGCTCATCCACTGGCCTTCGCAGGCCAGCGGCTCTCTTCTTCAAGCCCGTGCACCGGCCACAGAACACAAAAACAAGGAACGTTTCCAATTTCATGAACATTGCAAGACATTCCATCAGCTGCTGCTTCAGTCCGCTAAACATAGCTCACCTGGCCCGAGGCAGCTCCGGCTCGGAGGTCTCGCTTAGCTCCTTGTTCTGCACCTCCTAATTGAAAATAAACAGCAAAGCATAAGCCAGCCAGGAGAGTAAGCTGGGACTTCTTCCTTCTGACACACCAAGTTCACCCCCCTGGTACCTTCAGCTCCGCTCAAGCCTCCCACAGCAGCCTCTCACACGTGGCTATCCATCTCGCCATCTGCAAGAACAACCTGGCATTAGTCACCGCAACGCCAAGCAAAAGCTTAGCCTGCCTCTAAGCCTCAGGCCACACTCGCACCGACACCCAGGTTGACATGCAGTCACACACTGACACAGACCCTCACGCCCTCCGGCTCACACACTAACTCCACATATACTATCACACCCACTCCCGAGCAGACTCTCTGCCCCCGACTCATTCATTACCAGCTTATTCCCAGAGCTCTTCTGTCCATTCACACAGATCATCAGGACTACACAGCTATACTGTGCTTATAAAAACCCACCACCTCCCTTCCAGAGCTCAAGAACTCCAGCTACAGAGAAAACCAGAGAACTCCCAACTACTTCATTAACATGGGAAACTGCAGAGATAGTCAAGGATACTTCTCATGGCTGCCTATCTTACCAACCCCAAGGACCCTGCCAAGACCATCAGCAAACCAGCTCCGACAATCATCACGGCCGCGCGAGGTGGCAGGCTCAACCTTAGCGGGCGTCCCCGCGCAGGCAACGGTCGCCTGGGTGGGATGAGCTTCCGCCTCCCTCACACGGCATGAGGCTCGGGCTTCCATACTCGCAAGCAGGCACGCTCTTTGCCACGCAGGGGGCCAGCCCACGTCGCAAGAAGTGGCCGACAATGTCTAGGAAGGTCTGCAAGGGTCACGACTTTTCCAGGCAGTTCTAAAGCACAACTTCCCGGGTAGGCACCAAAGCCGGACTTTTCGGGAAAAGCCCAAGCAGTACACCACAAGAGGGAGCCAAAGAGAACTAACAGTACTTGCCCATCTTGGTGTGTTTCACCACGGACCATTACTTCCTATTGTCCCCGACACAACACCCCAGACTTACGCCCCACAAAGGGCACCTTCGCATCCTGCCGTTTAACTCTCAGTCGCTACCTTCAGTACCGCTAACCATTCCCCTTCCAGGCACGTCCAATTGAGGACTCCCAGTTACAAGCCCTGCTGTGCTTTATGCTTGCAAATCTGGAAAGGAAATTTTCAGCCGGCACTTAGGTGACCGACTCAAGCGCTCAAGATCCAAAGAACAGTGCCAGAGGAACGCGCCGAGCAGCTTGAGCTCAAGGAGCAATGAGGATATCGAGACCTGAAGAGGTGCCCGGACAGAACACAGACCTCTCACACTATAGAACAGTCAAGCTGGAGCTGCCCTGCCCACAGTTCTCTCTTAAGGCTGATTAACCCACTGCCTTTCCCTCGGCCCCATGCCACATTTCAAACACCTTCCTGCTCTCATGACAGGGTACCTCAACCTTGTTATCCCAAACAGGAGTCCCTCTACTTAGCTTCCGTAGTGCCGTGGCTCTCAAGACAGCCTCCATGTTCTCAACTCCCACATCAAAGTCCCAGGATCTTGCCACACTTGCCAAGTGGCTTTCCATCATCTGCAACAACAAACAAACGGGAGCACGCTGTGCTGGCTGTCACTACCCCCACCCCAGCCAGCAACGCCAGCGAGTTCCGTAACAAACCTCTGCCCCCTCCGATGCTCCTCGACACGGTGCTCGCATGCTCCACAGTGGTTGCCGAGTCCGATGCCGGGCTTTCTCCTGCCCTCCAGAACCTAGGAGTACAAGGGAGACAAATTACCACCGTGCTTGCGAAAAGCGACCAACCCACAACCCCTATTGTTACCTCCCTGCCTCACCGCGCACACTCATCTGACTCCAGATGTAAAACGCAGGACCTGCAATACCAAACACAAATACTGCACCCCTTTGCCATGATATTCTCAACTCTGAGCAGTCACCCACACACACAACCCACTTACCTTCTCACGGCCCTCCTCCATTGGCGTCTTCACCTCTCCCGAGCTGGCTGCACCACCTGAAAAACAACTCATTGGAAACACACAGAGAAGGTTCAAAGCGGCAACCATGCCTCCCAAAGTCCCACCGCCCTCTCCCGTCACTTTACTGCTCATCCACTGGCCTTCGCAGGCCTGCGGCTCTCTTCTTCAAGCCCGTGCACCGGCCACAGAACACAAAAACAAGGAACGTTTCCAATTTCATGAACATTGCAAGACATTCCATCAGCTGCTGCTTCAGTCCGCTAAACATAGCTCACCTGGCCCGAGGCAGCTCCGGCTCGGAGGTCTCGCTTAGCTCCTTGTTCTGCACCTCCTAATTGAAAATAAACAGCAAAGCATAAGCCAGCCAGGAGAGTAAGCTGGGACTTCTTCCTTCTGACACACCAAGTTCACCCCCCTGGTACCTTCAGCTCCGCTCAAGCCTCCCACAGCAGCCTCTCACACGTGGCTATCCATCTCGCCATCTGCAAGAACAACCTGGCATTAGTCACCGCAACGCCAAGCAAAAGCTTAGCCTGCCTCTAAGCCTCAGGCCACACTCGCACCGACACCCAGGTTGACATGCAGTCACACACTGACACAGACCCTCACGCCCTCCGGCTCACACACTAACTCCACATATACTATCACACCCACTCCCGAGCAGACTCTCTGCCCCCGACTCATTCATTACCAGCTTATTCCCAGAGCTCTTCTGTCCATTCACACAGATCATCAGGACTACACAGCTACACTGTGCTTATAAAAACCCACCACCTCCCTTCCAGAGCTCAAGAACTCCAGCTACAGAGAAAACCAGAGAACTCCCAACTACTTCATTAACATGGGAAACTGCAGAGATAGTCAAGGATACTTCTCATGGCTGCCTATCTTACCAACCCCAAGGACCCTGCCAAGACCATCAGCAAACCAGCTCCGACAATCATCACGGCCGCGCGAGGTGGCAGGCTCAACCTTAGCGGGCGTCCCCGCGCAGGCAACGGTCGCCTGGGTGGGATGAGCTTCCGCCTCCCTCACACGGCATGAGGCTCGGGCTTCCATACTCGCAAGCAGGCACGCTCTTTGCCACGCAGGGGGCCAGCCCACGTCGCAAGAAGTGGCCGACAATGTCTAGGAAGGTCTGCAAGGGTCACGACTTTTCCAGGCAGTTCTAAAGCACAACTTCCCGGGTAGGCACCAAAGCCGGACTTTTCGGGAAAAGCCCAAGCAGTACACCACAAGAGGGAGCCAAAGAGAACTAACAGTACTTGCCCATCTTGGTGTGTTTCACCACGGACCATTACTTCCTATTGTCCCCGACACAACACCCCAGACTTACGCCCCACAAAGGGCACCTTCGCATCCTGCCGTTTAACTCTCAGTCGCTACCTTCAGTACCGCTAACCATTCCCCTTCCAGGCACGTCCAATTGAGGACTCCCAGTTACAAGCCCTGCTGTGCTTTATGCTTGCAAATCTGGAAAGGAAATTTTCAGCCGGCACTTAGGTGACCGACTCAAGCGCTCAAGATCCAAAGAACAGTGCCAGAGGAACGCGCCGAGCAGCTTGAGCTCAAGGAGCAATGAGGATATCGAGACCTGAAGAGGTGCCCGGACAGAACACAGACCTCTCACACTATAGAACAGTCAAGCTGGAGCTGCCCTGCCCACAGTTCTCTCTTAAGGCTGATTAACCCACTGCCTTTCCCTCGGCCCCATGCCACATTTCAAACACCTTCCTGCTCTCATGACAGGGTACCTCAACCTTGTTATCCCAAACAGGAGTCCCTCTACTTAGCTTCCGTAGTGCCGTGGCTCTCAAGACAGCCTCCATGTTCTCAACTCCCACATCAAAGTCCCAGGATCTTGCCACACTTGCCAAGTGGCTTTCCATCATCTGCAACAACAAACAAACGGGAGCACGCTGTGCTGGCTGTCACTACCCCCACCCCAGCCAGCAACGCCAGCGAGTTCCGTAACAAACCTCTGCCCCCTCCGATGCTCCTCGACACGGTGCTCGCATGCTCCACAGTGGTTGCCGAGTCCGATGCCGGGCTTTCTCCTGCCCTCCAGAACCTAGGAGTACAAGGGAGACAAATTACCACCGTGCTTGCGAAAAGCGACCAACCCACAACCCCTATTGTTACCTCCCTGCCTCACCGCGCACACTCATCTGACTCCAGATGTAAAACGCAGGACCTGCAATACCAAACACAAATACTGCACCCCTTTGCCATGATATTCTCAACTCTGAGCAGTCACCCACACACACAACCCACTTACCTTCTCACGGCCCTCCTCCATTGGCGTCTTCACCTCTCCCGAGCTGGCTGCACCACCTGAAAAACAACTCATTGGAAACACACAGAGAAGGTTCAAAGCGGCAACCATGCCTCCCAAAGTCCCACCGCCCTCTCCCGTCACTTTACTGCTCATCCACTGGCCTTCGCAGGCCTGCGGCTCTCTTCTTCAAGCCCGTGCACCGGCCACAGAACACAAAAACAAGGAACGTTTCCAATTTCATGAACATTGCAAGACATTCCATCAGCTGCTGCTTCAGTCCGCTAAACATAGCTCACCTGGCCCGAGGCAGCTCCGGCTCGGAGGTCTCGCTTAGCTCCTTGTTCTGCACCTCCTAATTGAAAATAAACAGCAAAGCATAAGCCAGCCAGGAGAGTAAGCTGGGACTTCTTCCTTCTGACACACCAAGTTCACCCCCCTGGTACCTTCAGCTCCGCTCAAGCCTCCCACAGCAGCCTCTCACACGTGGCTATCCATCTCGCCATCTGCAAGAACAACCTGGCATTAGTCACCGCAACGCCAAGCAAAAGCTTAGCCTGCCTCTAAGCCTCAGGCCACACTCGCACCGACACCCAGGTTGACATGCAGTCACACACTGACACAGACCCTCACGCCCTCCGGCTCACACACTAACTCCACATATACTATCACACCCACTCCCGAGCAGACTCTCTGCCCCCGACTCATTCATTACCAGCTTATTCCCAGAGCTCTTCTGTCCATTCACACAGATCATCAGGACTACACAGCTACACTGTGCTTATAAAAACCCACCACCTCCCTTCCAGAGCTCAAGAACTCCAGCTACAGAGAAAACCAGAGAACTCCCAACTACTTCATTAACATGGGAAACTGCAGAGATAGTCAAGGATACTTCTCATGGCTGCCTATCTTACCAACCCCAAGGACCCTGCCAAGACCATCAGCAAACCAGCTCCGACAATCATCACGGCCGCGCGAGGTGGCAGGCTCAACCTTAGCGGGCGTCCCCGCGCAGGCAACGGTCGCCTGGGTGGGATGAGCTTCCACCTCCCTCACACGGCATGAGGCTCGGGCTTCCATACTCGCAAGCAGGCACGCTCTTTGCCACGCAGGGGGCCAGCCCACGTCGCAAGAAGTGGCCGACAATGTCTAGGAAGGTCTGCAAGGGTCACGACTTTTCCAGGCAGTTCTAAAGCACAACTTCCCGGGTAGGCACCAAAGCCGGACTTTTCGGGAAAAGCCCAAGCAGTACACCACAAGAGGGAGCCAAAGAGAACTAACAGTACTTGCCCATCTTGGTGTGTTTCACCACGGACCATTACTTCCTATTGTCCCCGACACAACACCCCAGACTTACGCCCCACAAAGGGCACCTTCGCATCCTGCCGTTTAACTCTCAGTCGCTACCTTCAGTACCGCTAACCATTCCCCTTCCAGGCACGTCCAATTGAGGACTCCCAGTTACAAGCCCTGCTGTGCTTTATGCTTGCAAATCTGGAAAGGAAATTTTCAGCCGGCACTTAGGTGACCGACTCAAGCGCTCAAGATCCAAAGAACAGTGCCAGAGGAACGCGCCGAGCAGCTTGAGCTCAAGGAGCAATGAGGATATCGAGACCTGAAGAGGTGCCCGGACAGAACACAGACCTCTCACACTATAGAACAGTCAAGCTGGAGCTGCCCTGCCCACAGTTCTCTCTTAAGGCTGATTAACCCACTGCCTTTCCCTCGGCCCCATGCCACATTTCAAACACCTTCCTGCTCTCATGACAGGGTACCTCAACCTTGTTATCCCAAACAGGAGTCCCTCTACTTAGCTTCCGTAGTGCCGTGGCTCTCAAGACAGCCTCCATGTTCTCAACTCCCACATCAAAGTCCCAGGATCTTGCCACACTTGCCAAGTGGCTTTCCATCATCTGCAACAACAAACAAACGGGAGCACGCTGTGCTGGCTGTCACTACCCCCACCCCAGCCAGCAACGCCAGCGAGTTCCGTAACAAACCTCTGCCCCCTCCGATGCTCCTCGACACGGTGCTCGCATGCTCCACAGTGGTTGCCGAGTCCGATGCCGGGCTTTCTCCTGCCCTCCAGAACCTAGGAGTACAAGGGAGACAAATTACCACCGTGCTTGCGAAAAGCGACCAACCCACAACCCCTATTGTTACCTCCCTGCCTCACCGCGCACACTCATCTGACTCCAGATGTAAAACGCAGGACCTGCAATACCAAACACAAATACTGCACCCCTTTGCCATGATATTCTCAACTCTGAGCAGTCACCCACACACACAACCCACTTACCTTCTCACGGCCCTCCTCCATTGGCGTCTTCACCTCTCCCGAGCTGGCTGCACCACCTGAAAAACAACTCATTGGAAACACACAGAGAAGGTTCAAAGCGGCAACCATGCCTCCCAAAGTCCCACCGCCCTCTCCCGTCACTTTACTGCTCATCCACTGGCCTTCGCAGGCCTGCGGCTCTCTTCTTCAAGCCCGTGCACCGGCCACAGAACACAAAAACAAGGAACGTTTCCAATTTCATGAACATTGCAAGACATTCCATCAGCTGCTGCTTCAGTCCGCTAAACATAGCTCACCTGGCCCGAGGCAGCTCCGGCTCGGAGGTCTCGCTTAGCTCCTTGTTCTGCACCTCCTAATTGAAAATAAACAGCAAAGCATAAGCCAGCCAGGAGAGTAAGCTGGGACTTCTTCCTTCTGACACACCAAGTTCACCCCCCTGGTACCTTCAGCTCCGCTCAAGCCTCCCACAGCAGCCTCTCACACGTGGCTATCCATCTCGCCATCTGCAAGAACAACCTGGCATTAGTCACCGCAACGCCAAGCAAAAGCTTAGCCTGCCTCTAAGCCTCAGGCCACACTCGCACCGACACCCAGGTTGACATGCAGTCACACACTGACACAGACCCTCACGCCCTCCGGCTCACACACTAACTCCACATATACTATCACACCCACTCCCGAGCAGACTCTCTGCCCCCGACTCATTCATTACCAGCTTATTCCCAGAGCTCTTCTGTCCATTCACACAGATCATCAGGACTACACAGCTACACTGTGCTTATAAAAACCCACCACCTCCCTTCCAGAGCTCAAGAACTCCAGCTACAGAGAAAACCAGAGAACTCCCAACTACTTCATTAACATGGGAAACTGCAGAGATAGTCAAGGATACTTCTCATGGCTGCCTATCTTACCAACCCCAAGGACCCTGCCAAGACCATCAGCAAACCAGCTCCGACAATCATCACGGCCGCGCGAGGTGGCAGGCTCAACCTTAGCGGGCGTCCCCGCGCAGGCAACGGTCGCCTGGGTGGGATGAGCTTCCGCCTCCCTCACACGGCATGAGGCTCGGGCTTCCATACTCGCAAGCAGGCACGCTCTTTGCCACGCAGGGGGCCAGCCCACGTCGCAAGAAGTGGCCGACAATGTCTAGGAAGGTCTGCAAGGGTCACGACTTTTCCAGGCAGTTCTAAAGCACAACTTCCCGGGTAGGCACCAAAGCCGGACTTTTCGGGAAAAGCCCAAGCAGTACACCACAAGAGGGAGCCAAAGAGAACTAACAGTACTTGCCCATCTTGGTGTGTTTCACCACGGACCATTACTTCCTATTGTCCCCGACACAACACCCCAGACTTACGCCCCACAAAGGGCACCTTCGCATCCTGCCGTTTAACTCTCAGTCGCTACCTTCAGTACCGCTAACCATTCCCCTTCCAGGCACGTCCAATTGAGGACTCCCAGTTACAAGCCCTGCTGTGCTTTATGCTTGCAAATCTGGAAAGGAAATTTTCAGCCGGCACTTAGGTGACCGACTCAAGCGCTCAAGATCCAAAGAACAGTGCCAGAGGAACGCGCCGAGCAGCTTGAGCTCAAGGAGCAATGAGGATATCGAGACCTGAAGAGGTGCCCGGACAGAACACAGACCTCTCACACTATAGAACAGTCAAGCTGGAGCTGCCCTGCCCACAGTTCTCTCTTAAGGCTGATTAACCCACTGCCTTTCCCTCGGCCCCATGCCACATTTCAAACACCTTCCTGCTCTCATGACAGGGTACCTCAACCTTGTTATCCCAAACAGGAGTCCCTCTACTTAGCTTCCGTAGTGCCGTGGCTCTCAAGACAGCCTCCATGTTCTCAACTCCCACATCAAAGTCCCAGGATCTTGCCACACTTGCCAAGTGGCTTTCCATCATCTGCAACAACAAACAAACGGGAGCACGCTGTGCTGGCTGTCACTACCCCCACCCCAGCCAGCAACGCCAGCGAGTTCCGTAACAAACCTCTGCCCCCTCCGATGCTCCTCGACACGGTGCTCGCATGCTCCACAGTGGTTGCCGAGTCCGATGCCGGGCTTTCTCCTGCCCTCCAGAACCTAGGAGTACAAGGGAGACAAATTACCACCGTGCTTGCGAAAAGCGACCAACCCACAACCCCTATTGTTACCTCCCTGCCTCACCGCGCACACTCATCTGACTCCAGATGTAAAACGCAGGACCTGCAATACCAAACACAAATACTGCACCCCTTTGCCATGATATTCTCAACTCTGAGCAGTCACCCACACACACAACCCACTTACCTTCTCACGGCCCTCCTCCATTGGCGTCTTCACCTCTCCCGAGCTGGCTGCACCACCTGAAAAACAACTCATTGGAAACACACAGAGAAGGTTCAAAGCGGCAACCATGCCTCCCAAAGTCCCACCGCCCTCTCCCGTCACTTTACTGCTCATCCACTGGCCTTCGCAGGCCTGCGGCTCTCTTCTTCAAGCCCGTGCACCGGCCACAGAACACAAAAACAAGGAACGTTTCCAATTTCATGAACATTGCAAGACATTCCATCAGCTGCTGCTTCAGTCCGCTAAACATAGCTCACCTGGCCCGAGGCAGCTCCGGCTCGGAGGTCTCGCTTAGCTCCTTGTTCTGCACCTCCTAATTGAAAATAAACAGCAAAGCATAAGCCAGCCAGGAGAGTAAGCTGGGACTTCTTCCTTCTGACACACCAAGTTCACCCCCCTGGTACCTTCAGCTCCGCTCAAGCCTCCCACAGCAGCCTCTCACACGTGGCTATCCATCTCGCCATCTGCAAGAACAACCTGGCATTAGTCACCGCAACGCCAAGCAAAAGCTTAGCCTGCCTCTAAGCCTCAGGCCACACTCGCACCGACACCCAGGTTGACATGCAGTCACACACTGACACAGACCCTCACGCCCTCCGGCTCACACACTAACTCCACATATACTATCACACCCACTCCCGAGCAGACTCTCTGCCCCCGACTCATTCATTACCAGCTTATTCCCAGAGCTCTTCTGTCCATTCACACAGATCATCAGGACTACACAGCTACACTGTGCTTATAAAAACCCACCACCTCCCTTCCAGAGCTCAAGAACTCCAGCTACAGAGAAAACCAGAGAACTCCCAACTACTTCATTAACATGGGAAACTGCAGAGATAGTCAAGGATACTTCTCATGGCTGCCTATCTTACCAACCCCAAGGACCCTGCCAAGACCATCAGCAAACCAGCTCCGACAATCATCACGGCCGCGCGAGGTGGCAGGCTCAACCTTAGCGGGCGTCCCCGCGCAGGCAACGGTCGCCTGGGTGGGATGAGCTTCCGCCTCCCTCACACGGCATGAGGCTCGGGCTTCCATACTCGCAAGCAGGCACGCTCTTTGCCACGCAGGGGGCCAGCCCACGTCGCAAGAAGTGGCCGACAATGTCTAGGAAGGTCTGCAAGGGTCACGACTTTTCCAGGCAGTTCTAAAGCACAACTTCCCGGGTAGGCACCAAAGCCGGACTTTTCGGGAAAAGCCCAAGCAGTACACCACAAGAGGGAGCCAAAGAGAACTAACAGTACTTGCCCATCTTGGTGTGTTTCACCACGGACCATTACTTCCTATTGTCCCCGACACAACACCCCAGACTTACGCCCCACAAAGGGCACCTTCGCATCCTGCCGTTTAACTCTCAGTCGCTACCTTCAGTACCGCTAACCATTCCCCTTCCAGGCACGTCCAATTGAGGACTCCCAGTTACAAGCCCTGCTGTGCTTTATGCTTGCAAATCTGGAAAGGAAATTTTCAGCCGGCACTTAGGTGACCGACTCAAGCGCTCAAGATCCAAA
Organism: Lathamus discolor; assembly: GCF_037157495.1. Classification (NCBI taxonomy): domain Eukaryota; kingdom Metazoa; phylum Chordata; class Aves; order Psittaciformes; family Psittacidae; genus Lathamus; species Lathamus discolor. Next base: position 95,515 of record NW_027069394.1, on the reverse strand, counting down.
GAACAGTGCCAGAGGAACGCGCCGAGCAGCTTGAGCTCAAGGAGCAATGAGGATATCGAGACCTGAAGAGGTGCCCGGACAGAACACAGACCTCTCACACTATAGAACAGTCAAGCTGGAGCTGCCCTGCCCACAGTTCTCTCTTAAGGCTGATTAACCCACTGCCTTTCCCTCGGCCCCATGCCACATTTCAAACACCTTCCTGCTCTCATGACAGGGTACCTCAACCTTGTTATCCCAAACAGGAGTCCCTCTACTTAGCTTCCGTAGTGCCGTGGCTCTCAAGACAGCCTCCATGTTCTCAACTCCCACATCAAAGTCCCAGGATCTTGCCACACTTGCCAAGTGGCTTTCCATCATCTGCAACAACAAACAAACGGGAGCACGCTGTGCTGGCTGTCACTACCCCCACCCCAGCCAGCAACGCCAGCGAGTTCCGTAACAAACCTCTGCCCCCTCCGATGCTCCTCGACACGGTGCTCGCATGCTCCACAGTGGTTGCCGAGTCCGATGCCGGGCTTTCTCCTGCCCTCCAGAACCTAGGAGTACAAGGGAGACAAATTACCACCGTGCTTGCGAAAAGCGACCAACCCACAACCCCTATTGTTACCTCCCTGCCTCACCGCGCACACTCATCTGACTCCAGATGTAAAACGCAGGACCTGCAATACCAAACACAAATACTGCACCCCTTTGCCATGATATTCTCAACTCTGAGCAGTCACCCACACACACAACCCACTTACCTTCTCACGGCCCTCCTCCATTGGCGTCTTCACCTCTCCCGAGCTGGCTGCACCACCTGAAAAACAACTCATTGGAAACACACAGAGAAGGTTCAAAGCGGCAACCATGCCTCCCAAAGTCCCACCGCCCTCTCCCGTCACTTTACTGCTCATCCACTGGCCTTCGCAGGCCTGCGGCTCTCTTCTTCAAGCCCGTGCACCGGCCACAGAACACAAAAACAAGGAACGTTTCCAATTTCATGAACATTGCAAGACATTCCATCAGCTGCTGCTTCAGTCCGCTAAACATAGCTCACCTGGCCCGAGGCAGCTCCGGCTCGGAGGTCTCGCTTAGCTCCTTGTTCTGCACCTCCTAATTGAAAATAAACAGCAAAGCATAAGCCAGCCAGGAGAGTAAGCTGGGACTTCTTCCTTCTGACACACCAAGTTCACCCCCCTGGTACCTTCAGCTCCGCTCAAGCCTCCCACAGCAGCCTCTCACACGTGGCTATCCATCTCGCCATCTGCAAGAACAACCTGGCATTAGTCACCGCAACGCCAAGCAAAAGCTTAGCCTGCCTCTAAGCCTCAGGCCACACTCGCACCGACACCCAGGTTGACATGCAGTCACACACTGACACAGACCCTCACGCCCTCCGGCTCACACACTAACTCCACATATACTATCACACCCACTCCCGAGCAGACTCTCTGCCCCCGACTCATTCATTACCAGCTTATTCCCAGAGCTCTTCTGTCCATTCACACAGATCATCAGGACTACACAGCTACACTGTGCTTATAAAAACCCACCACCTCCCTTCCAGAGCTCAAGAACTCCAGCTACAGAGAAAACCAGAGAACTCCCAACTACTTCATTAACATGGGAAACTGCAGAGATAGTCAAGGATACTTCTCATGGCTGCCTATCTTACCAACCCCAAGGACCCTGCCAAGACCATCAGCAAACCAGCTCCGACAATCATCACGGCCGCGCGAGGTGGCAGGCTCAACCTTAGCGGGCGTCCCCGCGCAGGCAACGGTCGCCTGGGTGGGATGAGCTTCCGCCTCCCTCACACGGCATGAGGCTCGGGCTTCCATACTCGCAAGCAGGCACGCTCTTTGCCACGCAGGGGGCCAGCCCACGTCGCAAGAAGTGGCCGACAATGTCTAGGAAGGTCTGCAAGGGTCACGACTTTTCCAGGCAGTTCTAAAGCACAACTTCCCGGGTAGGCACCAAAGCCGGACTTTTCGGGAAAAGCCCAAGCAGTACACCACAAGAGGGAGCCAAAGAGAACTAACAGTACTTGCCCATCTTGGTGTGTTTCACCACGGACCATTACTTCCTATTGTCCCCGACACAACACCCCAGACTTACGCCCCACAAAGGGCACCTTCGCATCCTGCCGTTTAACTCTCAGTCGCTACCTTCAGTACCGCTAACCATTCCCCTTCCAGGCACGTCCAATTGAGGACTCCCAGTTACAAGCCCTGCTGTGCTTTATGCTTGCAAATCTGGAAAGGAAATTTTCAGCCGGCACTTAGGTGACCGACTCAAGCGCTCAAGATCCAAAGAACAGTGCCAGAGGAACGCGCCGAGCAGCTTGAGCTCAAGGAGCAATGAGGATATCGAGACCTGAAGAGGTGCCCGGACAGAACACAGACCTCTCACACTATAGAACAGTCAAGCTGGAGCTGCCCTGCCCACAGTTCTCTCTTAAGGCTGATTAACCCACTGCCTTTCCCTCGGCCCCATGCCACATTTCAAACACCTTCCTGCTCTCATGACAGGGTACCTCAACCTTGTTATCCCAAACAGGAGTCCCTCTACTTAGCTTCCGTAGTGCCGTGGCTCTCAAGACAGCCTCCATGTTCTCAACTCCCACATCAAAGTCCCAGGATCTTGCCACACTTGCCAAGTGGCTTTCCATCATCTGCAACAACAAACAAACGGGAGCACGCTGTGCTGGCTGTCACTACCCCCACCCCAGCCAGCAACGCCAGCGAGTTCCGTAACAAACCTCTGCCCCCTCCGATGCTCCTCGACACGGTGCTCGCATGCTCCACAGTGGTTGCCGAGTCCGATGCCGGGCTTTCTCCTGCCCTCCAGAACCTAGGAGTACAAGGGAGACAAATTACCACCGTGCTTGCGAAAAGCGACCAACCCACAACCCCTATTGTTACCTCCCTGCCTCACCGCGCACACTCATCTGACTCCAGATGTAAAACGCAGGACCTGCAATACCAAACACAAATACTGCACCCCTTTGCCATGATATTCTCAACTCTGAGCAGTCACCCACACACACAACCCACTTACCTTCTCACGGCCCTCCTCCATTGGCGTCTTCACCTCTCCCGAGCTGGCTGCACCACCTGAAAAACAACTCATTGGAAACACACAGAGAAGGTTCAAAGCGGCAACCATGCCTCCCAAAGTCCCACCGCCCTCTCCCGTCACTTTACTGCTCATCCACTGGCCTTCGCAGGCCTGCGGCTCTCTTCTTCAAGCCCGTGCACCGGCCACAGAACACAAAAACAAGGAACGTTTCCAATTTCATGAACATTGCAAGACATTCCATCAGCTGCTGCTTCAGTCCGCTAAACATAGCTCACCTGGCCCGAGGCAGCTCCGGCTCGGAGGTCTCGCTTAGCTCCTTGTTCTGCACCTCCTAATTGAAAATAAACAGCAAAGCATAAGCCAGCCAGGAGAGTAAGCTGGGACTTCTTCCTTCTGACACACCAAGTTCACCCCCCTGGTACCTTCAGCTCCGCTCAAGCCTCCCACAGCAGCCTCTCACACGTGGCTATCCATCTCGCCATCTGCAAGAACAACCTGGCATTAGTCACCGCAACGCCAAGCAAAAGCTTAGCCTGCCTCTAAGCCTCAGGCCACACTCGCACCGACACCCAGGTTGACATGCAGTCACACACTGACACAGACCCTCACGCCCTCCGGCTCACACACTAACTCCACATATACTATCACACCCACTCCCGAGCAGACTCTCTGCCCCCGACTCATTCATTACCAGCTTATTCCCAGAGCTCTTCTGTCCATTCACACAGATCATCAGGACTACACAGCTACACTGTGCTTATAAAAACCCACCACCTCCCTTCCAGAGCTCAAGAACTCCAGCTACAGAGAAAACCAGAGAACTCCCAACTACTTCATTAACATGGGAAACTGCAGAGATAGTCAAGGATACTTCTCATGGCTGCCTATCTTACCAACCCCAAGGACCCTGCCAAGACCATCAGCAAACCAGCTCCGACAATCATCACGGCCGCGCGAGGTGGCAGGCTCAACCTTAGCGGGCGTCCCCGCGCAGGCAACGGTCGCCTGGGTGGGATGAGCTTCCGCCTCCCTCACACGGCATGAGGCTCGGGCTTCCATACTCGCAAGCAGGCACGCTCTTTGCCACGCAGGGGGCCAGCCCACGTCGCAAGAAGTGGCCGACAATGTCTAGGAAGGTCTGCAAGGGTCACGACTTTTCCAGGCAGTTCTAAAGCACAACTTCCCGGGTAGGCACCAAAGCCGGACTTTTCGGGAAAAGCCCAAGCAGTACACCACAAGAGGGAGCCAAAGAGAACTAACAGTACTTGCCCATCTTGGTGTGTTTCACCACGGACCATTACTTCCTATTGTCCCCGACACAACACCCCAGACTTACGCCCCACAAAGGGCACCTTCGCATCCTGCCGTTTAACTCTCAGTCGCTACCTTCAGTACCGCTAACCATTCCCCTTCCAGGCACGTCCAATTGAGGACTCCCAGTTACAAGCCCTGCTGTGCTTTATGCTTGCAAATCTGGAAAGGAAATTTTCAGCCGGCACTTAGGTGACCGACTCAAGCGCTCAAGATCCAAAGAACAGTGCCAGAGGAACGCGCCGAGCAGCTTGAGCTCAAGGAGCAATGAGGATATCGAGACCTGAAGAGGTGCCCGGACAGAACACAGACCTCTCACACTATAGAACAGTCAAGCTGGAGCTGCCCTGCCCACAGTTCTCTCTTAAGGCTGATTAACCCACTGCCTTTCCCTCGGCCCCATGCCACATTTCAAACACCTTCCTGCTCTCATGACAGGGTACCTCAACCTTGTTATCCCAAACAGGAGTCCCTCTACTTAGCTTCCGTAGTGCCGTGGCTCTCAAGACAGCCTCCATGTTCTCAACTCCCACATCAAAGTCCCAGGATCTTGCCACACTTGCCAAGTGGCTTTCCATCATCTGCAACAACAAACAAACGGGAGCACGCTGTGCTGGCTGTCACTACCCCCACCCCAGCCAGCAACGCCAGCGAGTTCCGTAACAAACCTCTGCCCCCTCCGATGCTCCTCGACACGGTGCTCGCATGCTCCACAGTGGTTGCCGAGTCCGATGCCGGGCTTTCTCCTGCCCTCCAGAACCTAGGAGTACAAGGGAGACAAATTACCACCGTGCTTGCGAAAAGCGACCAACCCACAACCCCTATTGTTACCTCCCTGCCTCACCGCGCACACTCATCTGACTCCAGATGTAAAACGCAGGACCTGCAATACCAAACACAAATACTGCACCCCTTTGCCATGATATTCTCAACTCTGAGCAGTCACCCACACACACAACCCACTTACCTTCTCACGGCCCTCCTCCATTGGCGTCTTCACCTCTCCCGAGCTGGCTGCACCACCTGAAAAACAACTCATTGGAAACACACAGAGAAGGTTCAAAGCGGCAACCATGCCTCCCAAAGTCCCACCGCCCTCTCCCGTCACTTTACTGCTCATCCACTGGCCTTCGCAGGCCTGCGGCTCTCTTCTTCAAGCCCGTGCACCGGCCACAGAACACAAAAACAAGGAACGTTTCCAATTTCATGAACATTGCAAGACATTCCATCAGCTGCTGCTTCAGTCCGCTAAACATAGCTCACCTGGCCCGAGGCAGCTCCGGCTCGGAGGTCTCGCTTAGCTCCTTGTTCTGCACCTCCTAATTGAAAATAAACAGCAAAGCATAAGCCAGCCAGGAGAGTAAGCTGGGACTTCTTCCTTCTGACACACCAAGTTCACCCCCCTGGTACCTTCAGCTCCGCTCAAGCCTCCCACAGCAGCCTCTCACACGTGGCTATCCATCTCGCCATCTGCAAGAACAACCTGGCATTAGTCACCGCAACGCCAAGCAAAAGCTTAGCCTGCCTCTAAGCCTCAGGCCACACTCGCACCGACACCCAGGTTGACATGCAGTCACACACTGACACAGACCCTCACGCCCTCCGGCTCACACACTAACTCCACATATACTATCACACCCACTCCCGAGCAGACTCTCTGCCCCCGACTCATTCATTACCAGCTTATTCCCAGAGCTCTTCTGTCCATTCACACAGATCATCAGGACTACACAGCTACACTGTGCTTATAAAAACCCACCACCTCCCTTCCAGAGCTCAAGAACTCCAGCTACAGAGAAAACCAGAGAACTCCCAACTACTTCATTAACATGGGAAACTGCAGAGATAGTCAAGGATACTTCTCATGGCTGCCTATCTTACCAACCCCAAGGACCCTGCCAAGACCATCAGCAAACCAGCTCCGACAATCATCACGGCCGCGCGAGGTGGCAGGCTCAACCTTAGCGGGCGTCCCCGCGCAGGCAACGGTCGCCTGGGTGGGATGAGCTTCCGCCTCCCTCACACGGCATGAGGCTCGGGCTTCCATACTCGCAAGCAGGCACGCTCTTTGCCACGCAGGGGGCCAGCCCACGTCGCAAGAAGTGGCCGACAATGTCTAGGAAGGTCTGCAAGGGTCACGACTTTTCCAGGCAGTTCTAAAGCACAACTTCCCGGGTAGGCACCAAAGCCGGACTTTTCGGGAAAAGCCCAAGCAGTACACCACAAGAGGGAGCCAAAGAGAACTAACAGTACTTGCCCATCTTGGTGTGTTTCACCACGGACCATTACTTCCTATTGTCCCCGACACAACACCCCAGACTTACGCCCCACAAAGGGCACCTTCGCATCCTGCCGTTTAACTCTCAGTCGCTACCTTCAGTACCGCTAACCATTCCCCTTCCAGGCACGTCCAATTGAGGACTCCCAGTTACAAGCCCTGCTGTGCTTTATGCTTGCAAATCTGGAAAGGAAATTTTCAGCCGGCACTTAGGTGACCGACTCAAGCGCTCAAGATCCAAAGAACAGTGCCAGAGGAACGCGCCGAGCAGCTTGAGCTCAAGGAGCAATGAGGATATCGAGACCTGAAGAGGTGCCCGGACAGAACACAGACCTCTCACACTATAGAACAGTCAAGCTGGAGCTGCCCTGCCCACAGTTCTCTCTTAAGGCTGATTAACCCACTGCCTTTCCCTCGGCCCCATGCCACATTTCAAACACCTTCCTGCTCTCATGACAGGGTACCTCAACCTTGTTATCCCAAACAGGAGTCCCTCTACTTAGCTTCCGTAGTGCCGTGGCTCTCAAGACAGCCTCCATGTTCTCAACTCCCACATCAAAGTCCCAGGATCTTGCCACACTTGCCAAGTGGCTTTCCATCATCTGCAACAACAAACAAACGGGAGCACGCTGTGCTGGCTGTCACTACCCCCACCCCAGCCAGCAACGCCAGCGAGTTCCGTAACAAACCTCTGCCCCCTCCGATGCTCCTCGACACGGTGCTCGCATGCTCCACAGTGGTTGCCGAGTCCGATGCCGGGCTTTCTCCTGCCCTCCAGAACCTAGGAGTACAAGGGAGACAAATTACCACCGTGCTTGCGAAAAGCGACCAACCCACAACCCCTATTGTTACCTCCCTGCCTCACCGCGCACACTCATCTGACTCCAGATGTAAAACGCAGGACCTGCAATACCAAACACAAATACTGCACCCCTTTGCCATGATATTCTCAACTCTGAGCAGTCACCCACACACACAACCCACTTACCTTCTCACGGCCCTCCTCCATTGGCGTCTTCACCTCTCCCGAGCTGGCTGCACCACCTGAAAAACAACTCATTGGAAACACACAGAGAAGGTTCAAAGCGGCAACCATGCCTCCCAAAGTCCCACCGCCCTCTCCCGTCACTTTACTGCTCATCCACTGGCCTTCGCAGGCCTGCGGCTCTCTTCTTCAAGCCCGTGCACCGGCCACAGAACACAAAAACAAGGAACGTTTCCAATTTCATGAACATTGCAAGACATTCCATCAGCTGCTGCTTCAGTCCGCTAAACATAGCTCACCTGGCCCGAGGCAGCTCCGGCTCGGAGGTCTCGCTTAGCTCCTTGTTCTGCACCTCCTAATTGAAAATAAACAGCAAAGCATAAGCCAGCCAGGAGAGTAAGCTGGGACTTCTTCCTTCTGACACACCAAGTTCACCCCCCTGGTACCTTCAGCTCCGCTCAAGCCTCCCACAGCAGCCTCTCACACGTGGCTATCCATCTCGCCATCTGCAAGAACAACCTGGCATTAGTCACCGCAACGCCAAGCAAAAGCTTAGCCTGCCTCTAAGCCTCAGGCCACACTCGCACCGACACCCAGGTTGACATGCAGTCACACACTGACACAGACCCTCACGCCCTCCGGCTCACACACTAACTCCACATATACTATCACACCCACTCCCGAGCAGACTCTCTGCCCCCGACTCATTCATTACCAGCTTATTCCCAGAGCTCTTCTGTCCATTCACACAGATCATCAGGACTACACAGCTACACTGTGCTTATAAAAACCCACCACCTCCCTTCCAGAGCTCAAGAACTCCAGCTACAGAGAAAACCAGAGAACTCCCAACTACTTCATTAACATGGGAAACTGCAGAGATAGTCAAGGATACTTCTCATGGCTGCCTATCTTACCAACCCCAAGGACCCTGCCAAGACCATCAGCAAACCAGCTCCGACAATCATCACGGCCGCGCGAGGTGGCAGGCTCAACCTTAGCGGGCGTCCCCGCGCAGGCAACGGTCGCCTGGGTGGGATGAGCTTCCGCCTCCCTCACACGGCATGAGGCTCGGGCTTCCATACTCGCAAGCAGGCACGCTCTTTGCCACGCAGGGGGCCAGCCCACGTCGCAAGAAGTGGCCGACAATGTCTAGGAAGGTCTGCAAGGGTCACGACTTTTCCAGGCAGTTCTAAAGCACAACTTCCCGGGTAGGCACCAAAGCCGGACTTTTCGGGAAAAGCCCAAGCAGTACACCACAAGAGGGAGCCAAAGAGAACTAACAGTACTTGCCCATCTTGGTGTGTTTCACCACGGACCATTATTTCCTATTGTCCCCGACACAACACCCCAGACTTACGCCCCACAAAGGGCACCTTCGCATCCTGCCGTTTAACTCTCAGTCGCTACCTTCAGTACCGCTAACCATTCCCCTTCCAGGCACGTCCAATTGAGGACTCCCAGTTACAAGCCCTGCTGTGCTTTATGCTTGCAAATCTGGAAAGGAAATTCTCAGCCGGCACTTAGGTGACCGACTCAAGCGCACAGCTTACACCCCAGACTTACGTCCCACAAAGGACACCTTCGCATCCTGCCATTTAACTGTGAGGCACTACCTTCACTAGAGCTGACCATTTACCTCCCAGGCACCTCTGTCTGCTTCCTCAGACATTCTAGGTCTAATATTCAATTGGAATGTTGCATCTCAAATCCCTTCCTGCCATTTTGACCTTGCCCCCCACCCCCCTCGCCTCCTGCAGGAGGTCCTCTCCTTAGCGTGCATAGTGCCATGCGTCTCAAGGCCGCCTCTATGCTCTGAACTCCAACAGCAGACGCCAGCCATGTTGTTGCCCTTGCCAAGTTGATCTTCATCATCTGCCAGAAACAAACAAACAAAGGGCAACAGGTTGTGCTGGCCGTCATCTCCAGCATCCCAGCCATCCAGCCCAAGCTGGTCCTTACCAATGGTCTGCCTCTTCCCAAGCTGCTCAACACTGTGCTTGCCTGTCCCAAAGCGATTCCCGAGTCTGATACCAGGCCTCTCTTCCCCTGCGTGCTCTAGGAGTTCAACAGAACCCAATTACCATGGTTCTTGCTTAAGTGACCGACTCCACAATCCTTCTGCTTAACTCCCCCACTCACCTCAAGCACTTCTCCAACTCCCAACGTAGAGGGCGAGACCTGCAAAACCAAACACAAATACTGAATCTTTTTGCCAGGTTGTTCTAAACATGGGGACACCACACTCAAAATCAAACCCCTTACCTTTTCATAGCTGGAACTGGAAGCTGGATGAACACCCTGGAAGGCTCCTGCTGATGTGACTGAAAAAAAAAGCTGTTCTCTGCTTTATGTTTCTAAGTAATGAACACAAATGCCTGACCAGCTTTTAAACAACCAACACAAGCACTCAGTATATAAAGGACTAAGTTCGAAGAACACTCTTAACACTTTCAGTTCTAGCAGTGAGTTGGAAGCACCAAGACAGCTCACAAGCAAATGCACTCATTTAAAGAGTCAGGCTGTACTACCCTGCCCAGTATAAGATAGTGCTAAAAAACATCCCACTTGCTTTTTTTTTTGTCCCTGTAGTATATTTCAAACATCTTTCTGCTATCCTGATGCTGTTTCCACTATCTATTATGTGGAAAACGAGTCTTTCTGCTTAGTTTTTATAGTGTTTTAAGTCTCTAACCAAAATTATTGCTCGTATCTCCCACACTAGACACATGGGTGTTTACTGCATCCACGCAACTAATTTTCATTATCTGCAGTAACAGGTAAAGAGAAAAAAAAAAGGTAACTAAAAATTCTGCCACACAACATTCTGTAGACAAAGACGAGAAGATTCCCTGAAATGTTTATTATATGCAGACTGTAAGGAACAAGTGCTCTCTGTATTTTAGAGTTTTAAAATGAGAAATTTACAAGCTGAAAAGTATTCTTTTACTTTTCCCTGCCAAAAGTCATGAGTTACTTAACATCTACTACATTCCAAAAACACATTAATAATAAGTTTTGGTATTTTTTAAACCAAGTGTCCAACTTAGTTTTTGAAAGAGCATAGACTCGAAGGCACTCTTGAAATAACTCTTAACTGTATAAATGGTATGTTTGGTCAGTAACCACTATTATAACTATTCTATGACAAATAAAACCAACAAAAAACAAGTAATAAGAACATAAACCATAAACAATTGTTTTCATAAGTTCTGTAGCTGAGAGCAAGAAAAATAATCACTTACCTGAACACCACCAATAACAACAGCACCTAAAATAAAACCACAACACAAAAAAATTTGTTAATATATAAATAAGTAAAAACCAAGACAACTTGAAATACTTAGAAAAAATCATTTCAAAGAACTCAAAAAACAAAAGCAATACACAAAACATTAAAACCACAAAACACCCCAAAGACCTTACCTTGAATAGCATCAAATCCTCAAGAAGACCCTTACTCCGAAACTGTGCCTTATATACCCCAGGCCCTACCCACACCCCCCCCCCAGTGCCCTGGCTCAGGTGTGGGGCAAACCAGCTGCTGGGATAAAAACAGCCTGACAAGGTGCACCTGGTTTTTGTTGTTTTGGGTTTGGTTTTTTGGCTGCTCTCTAGTTTAACTTTTTGGGTTTCTTTTTGGGGCTTAGATTTACATTCAAAATTCTCAGATTATATAGCTTCACTTTTATGATGAAGTGATGCGAGCCTTTTCTGTAACTCTACTTTGCCTTTACATTATGCTCACCTACTCCAAATCTACTGCATAATACTATGCTGGGCTTCTCATGCACTCTAGGACCTAGGAGTACAATACAAAGAAATGACCATGGTGCTTGCAAAAAGTGACCCACCCCCACAACCATCATAGTTACCTCCTCAACTCACCTCAAACACTCATCTGACTGCAGAAGTAGAACCCAGGGCCTGCAATAACCAACACTACTACTGAACCCTTTGCCATGTTATTCTCAGCTCTTACTCACCCCACACACGCAAACAACTCTTCTACCTTCTCACAGCCCTCCTCAGCTGGCAGCTTCACCTCTCTTGACTTAAGTGTGGCACCTAAAAAGGAAATGGAAACAGGCACTCATGGAGAGAAAAACAGAAGCTTTGGCCAACCCTGAAATAAGTTGCTACTGGGGTGTTCCAAGCATGGCTCACCTTGACTGAGTCATCTGAATGTTATTTTTCAGCTCGAGTGTGAGGATGAGTTTGAGCCAGGGAGTCTTAGCCAGGTAGTCAGAACCAGGAATTCTGTGTTAGAATCAACGTGAGATTTGTGTGGATGCATGAGCCAGTCAGTGTCAGACTGAGCCTAAGCGAGTGTGAGGAGAAGTCAGCGCCAGAGAACGTCTGTGCACCTTAAACGTGAGTATGAGTCTGAGCCAGTCTGTGTGAGAAGGAGCCTGCACTGTCTGCCAGTCTTGAATATGAGTCTAAGCCAATGAAAGCCAGAAAATTAAAGCCGGGGAGCAGGCAATGAACCAGAACCAGATGAAACAAGACCCAGCTGTGGATCGTCAGGGTGCTTTTATCCCAGCTGGGGGTTTGCCTCACCCCTGACCCAGGTCACTGAGGGAAGGGCTGTGGGTGACACCCTCCCTCCCTAACACAGTCAAGCTGTAGCTGCCCTACCCATGTAAGCTCATGCTACAGAGTAACCCCCTGCCTTTCCCTCAGCCCCATGCTACATTTCAAACCCCTTCCTGCCATCCGAACCATGTCCCCCACCCTCCAGCCCCAAGCAGCAGTCCCTCTACTTAGCTTCCATAGTGCCATGGGTTTCAAGCTGGCCTTGATGCTCAGAACACCCACATCAGAGTCCTGTGATCTTGCCACAGCTGCCAAGTTTCTCTTTATCACCTGCAGCAAACAAACGAGCAAACAGGAACACACTGTGCTGGCCACCATCATCACCACCACCCCACCCACCAGTGCTGGCCTGCTCTGTAACAGCCCTCTTCCTTCTTCAAAGCTCATCAACATTGTGCTTGCCTGTTCCAAACCCGCAGTGGAGTCCGACACTGAGCCTCTCCTCACCTCCAGGTCCTAGGAGTACAATAGAGACAAATGATCACCCTGCTTGCAAAAAGTGACCGACCCCACTATCCTTCTCCTTACCTGTCTGACTCACTTCAAGCACTCATCCGACTCCAAAGGTAGAGGGCAGCCCTGCAACACCGAGCACAAATACTGAACCCCTTTGCCATGCTCTTCTCAACAATTAAGCACCCCCAACACACACAACCCCCGATCTTCTCACAGCCCTCCTGAGTTTGCAGCTTCACCTCCCTCGAGTTATCTGCAGCACCTAGAAAAGAAAAGGGAACATGCACACACTGACAGAGATACAGAAGCTGCACCCTTCCCTCAGGAAGTCCCATCTCTCTCTCCTGTCACTTTACTACTCATCCACTAGCCCTCAGAGCTTTTCCATCCCTTTATTCTAACGTGTACACCCCCTGGAATACACCACCAACAAAAAGTAATTGCAGCTTTATGAAAATGACAAGACCCTAAAATAAATTGCTGCTTGGGTGGTCTAAGCTTTGCTCACCTTGGCTAAATCACCTGAATGTCTTTGTTTAGTTAGAATGTGAGAGCGAGTCTGAACCAGGAAGCCTGTGTTAGTCTCGATGTGAGACTCGTGTGGTTGGGTGAGCCAGTCAATGCCAAATTGAGCCTAAATCTGAACTAGAGTGTCTGTGCTGTTTAAGTATATGAGCCTGAGCCAGTCTGTGTGGAAGAAAACCTCTTTGAGACTAAGCCCTAGAATGTGAGACAGAAAACCCCCACCCAGTCTGAAACCAAGTATAGTTTTGAGCCCAGCTTCATAAAAGTGAAGCTATGGAATCTGAGAATTTTGAATGTAAATCTAAGCCCCAAAAAGAAACCCAAGAAGTTAAAATCAGAGAGCAGCCAAGAAACCAAACCCAAAACAACAAAAACCAGGTGCACCTTGTCAGGCTGTTTTTATCCCAGCAGCTGGTTTGCCCCACACCTGAGCCAGGGCACTGGGGGGGTTGTGGGTAGGGCCTGGGGTATATAAGGCACAGCTTCGGAGTAAGTGTCTTCTTTAGGATTTGTTGCTATTCAAGGTGAGGTCTTTGGGGTGTTTTGTGGTTTTAATGATGTGTGTATTGCTTTTGTTTTTTGAGTTCTTTGAAATGATTTTTTCTGAGCTAAATTTTTTAAGCCATCTTTGGTTTTGCATCTTCTTGTATTAATGAATTTTTTTGTGCTGTGGTTTTACTTAAGATGCTGTTGTTAGTGGTGGTGTTCAGGTAAGTGTTTTTATTGCTCTTAGCCACAGAACTTAAAGAAAAATTTGTTTACAGTTTATGTTCTTATTACTTGTCTTTTATTTCTCATAAAATAGTTATAACAGTGGTTACTAAACAAACATTCCATTTATATGTTTAAGAGGTACTTCAAGAGTGCCTTTGGGTTTGTGCTCTTTCAAAAACTAAGTTGGACACTTGGGTCTAAAGAATAACAAACATAATATTAATGTTCTTTTAGGATGTAGTGACTGTTAAATAACTGATGACTTTTGGCAGGGAAAGATAAAAGAATGCTTTTCACCTTGTATATTTCTCATTTTAAAACTCTAAATTACAGAGTGCTTGTTCATTACAGTCTGCATATAATAAATATTTCAGGGAATTTCCTTGTCTTAGTCTGCAGAATGTTGTGTGGCAGTTCTTTTATTTTTTCCTTTTACTCCTGTTACTGCAAATGATAAAAATAAATTGGGTTTGTGCAGTAAACACCCATGTGTCCAGTGTGGGAGATCTGAGCAACAACTTTAGTCTGAGACTTATGACACTATAAAAACTAAGCAGAAAGAAAAGTTTTCCACGGAACAGACGGGGGAAACAGCATCAGGATAGCAGAAAGAGATTTGAAATACACCATGGGGATGAGAAAAAATAAGTGGGACTTTTTTTAGCACCATCTTATAGTGGGCAGGGTAGTACAGCTTGACTGTTTTAATGAGTGCATTAGCTTGTGAGCTGTTTTGGTGCTTCCAACTCACTGCTAGAACTGAAAGTGTTAAGCTTGTTCTTGGAACTTAGTCCTTTATATACTGAGTGCTTGTGTTGGCTGGTTAAAAGCTGGTCAGGCATTCGTGTTCCTTACTTACAAACATAAAGCAGAGGACAGCTTTTTTTTCAGTCACATCAGCAGGAGCCTTCTAAGGGTTTCATCCAGCTTCCAGTTCCAGCTATGAAAAGGTAAAGGGTTTCATTTTGTGTGATGCCCTCATGTTTAGAAGAACATGGCAAAAAGATACAGTATTTGTGTTTGGTATTGCAGGTCTTATCTTTTATGTTGGGAGTCGGATGAGTGCTTGAAGTGAGTCAGAGGGATAAGCAGAAGGATTGAGGAGTCGGTCACTTAAGCAAGAACCATGGCAGTTGGCTTTTGCTGAATTCCTAGGGCACGCAGGGGAGAAGAGGCCCTGCATCAGACTCTGGAGTTGCTTTGAGACAAGCAAGCATGGTGTGAGGAGCTTGGGAGGAGGCAGAAGGAAGGTAAGGAAAAGGCTGGGATGATGGAGATGATGGCCAGCACAACGTGTTGCCCTTTTTTTGTTTCTGTCAGATGATGAAGAGCAACTTGGCAAGGGCAGCAACATGACTGGAGTCTGCTGTGGGAGTTCTGAGCAGAGAGGCGGACTCCGGAAGAATAGCACTACGCAAGGTAAGTAGAGGGCCTCCTGTAGGAGGCGAAGCCGTGGGGGACAATGTCAGAATGGCAGGAAGAGGTTTGAGATCTAGCATTCCAATGTAGTATTTAAGCCAGAAAGTCTGAAAACAGTCGAGGGTGCCTGTAGGCAAATGGTTAGCTCAAGTGAAAGCCAAAATGTGCTGGACTGGGATAAAATCTTCTTGGGTGGACTTAATTGCCCTAATCCTAACCCTAACCCAGCCCACTTTAGCCCACTTCAGCCCAGCCCAGCACACTTTAGACCACTTCAGCCTAGTTTATCACAATTCTCATCTATCCAGAACACTTTGTCACAGTTAAGCCCAATTCAGACCAGTCCAGCCCACTTTAGCCCAACGCAGCCCAGCCCACTACAGTTTAGCCCACTTTAGCCCTTCCCAGACCAACGTAGCGTACTTTAGGCCAGCTCAGTCCAGCCCAGTTTAGCCCAATCCATCTTATCCCTGCCCAATTTAACCCAGTTCAGCCCACTTTACAGCCCAGCCCACTGCAGCTCAGCGCAGACAAGCTGAGCCCAATTAGGCCCACCTTAGCACAGTTCAGCCTGGTTTAGCACAGCCCAGCCAAGACATGATCAGCCACTTCAAGCCAGTTTACCTCAGTTCAGCCCAGTTCAGCCCAGCCCAGCAAAATTTACTCCAATTCGGCCCAGTCCAGTCACTTTCAGACAAGCTCAGATCTGTCTAACCCAGTGAAGCCCCCTTCAGCCCACTTCAGCCACTCCAGCACCGTTCAGCCCAGTTTGGCCCACTTCAGGAGAGTTTAGACCACTTTGGCCCACCTCAGACCAGTCCAGCCCAGTTTATCCCACTTCAACACAGTTTAGCCTTGTCCAGCCCAGCAGAGCCCAGCCCACCCTCGCTTGCTACAGGCAAAACGGCTCGTTTGCTACACAGCATGGCTTGGCACTACTTTGGACCAATTCAGACCAGTCCAGCCCACTTTAGCTCAGTCCAGTGCAATTAAGCCCACCCAAGAACAGTTTAACCCAGTCCAGCACATTTTGGCCCACTTCAGACCTCTCCAGCCCACTTCAGCCCAGCGCAGCCAGCTTTAGCAAAGTCCGTTCCACTTTAGCCCAGCCCAGCCCACTTTAGCCCACTTCAGACCAGTTTTAGCCCTGACCAGACCAACTTAGCTCAGCCCAGCCCAGATCAGACCTGTCCCAAACAATTTAGCACTGTTCTGCAGCATTTAGCCCAATTCAGACCATCCAGCACACCTTAGCCCTCTTGAGCCCACGTCAGCCCACTTCAGGCCAGCCCAGCACACTTTAGACCAGTTCAGCCTAGTTTATCCCAATTCACATCTATCCAGAACACTCTGTCACAGTTAAGCCCAATTCAGACCAGTCCAGCCCACTTTAGCCCAACGCAGCCCAGCCCACTACAGTTTAGCCCACTTTAGCCCTTCCCAGACCAACGTAGCGTACTTTAGGCCACCTCAGTCCAGCCCAATCCATCTTATCCCTGCCCAATTTAACCCAGTTCAGCCCACTTCACAGCCCAGCCCACTGCAGCTCAGTGCAGACAAGCTGAGCCCAATTAGGCCCACTTTAGCACAGTTCACCCCGGTTTAGCACAGCCCAGCCAAGACATGATCAGCCACTTCAAGCCAGTTTACCTCAGTTCAGCCCAGTTCAGCCCAGCCCAGCAAAATTTACTCCAATTCGGCCCAGTCCAGTCACTTTCAGACAAGCTCAGATCTGTCTAACCCAGTGAAGCCCCCTTCAGCCCACTTCAGCCACTCCAGCACAGTTCAGCCCAGTTTCGCCCACTTCAGGAGAGTTTAGACCACTTTGGACCACCTCAGACCAGTCCAGCCTAGTTTAGCCCACTTCAACACAGTTTAGCCTTGTCCAGCCCAGCAGAGCCCAGCCCACCCTCGCTTGCTACAGGCAAAACGGCTCGTTTGCTACACAGCATGGCTTGGCACTACTTTGGCCCAATTCAGACCAGTCCAGCGCACTTTAGCTCAGTCCAGTGCAATTAAGCCCACCCAAGAACAGTTTAGCCCAGTCCAGCACATTTTGGCCCACTTCAGACCTCTCCAGACCACTTTAGCCCAGCACAGCCCAGTTTAGCCCAGTGCACACCAGTCCAGCCCAGCTTATCTCACTTCAGACACTTTACCCCACTTCAGTCCAGGCCACATAAGCCCTGTCCAGCTCACCCCAGCCCCTCAGCCCACTTCAGCCCAGCGCAGCCAGCTTTAGCAATGTCCGTTCCACTTTAGCCCAGCCCACTTCAGACCAGTTTTGCCCTGGCCAGACCATCTTAGCTCAGCCCAGCCCAGATCAGACCTGTCCCAACCAATTTAGCACAGTTCTGCAGCGTTTAGCCCAATTCAGACCATCCAGCACACCATAGCCCTTTTGAGCACACTTCAGCCCACTTCAGACCAGCCCAGCACACTTTAGACCACTTCAGCCTAGTTTATCCCAATTCACATCTATCCAGAACACTTTGTCACAGTTAAGCCCAATTCAGACCAGTCCAGCCCACTTTAGCCCAACGCAGACCAGCCCACTACAGTTTAGCCCACTTTAGCCCTTCCCAGACCAACGTAGTGTACTTTAGGCCAGCTCAGTCCAGCCCAGTTTAGCCCAATCCATCTTATCCCTGCCCAATTTAACCCAGTTCAGCCCACTTTACAGCCCAGCCCACTGCAGCTCAGCGCAGACAAGCTGAGCCCAATTAGGCCCACTTTAGCACAGTTCAGCCTGGTTTAGCACAGCCCAGCCAAGACATGATCAGCCACTTCAAGCCAGTTTACCTCAGTTCAGCCCAGTTCAGCCCAGCCAAGCAAAATTTACTCCAATTCGGCCCAGTCCAGTCACTTTCAGACAAGCTCAGATCTGTCTAACCCAGTGAAGCCCCCTTCAGCCCACTTCAGCCACTCCAGCACCGTTCAGCCCAGTTTGGCCCACTTCAGGAGAGTTTAGACCACTTTGGCCCACCTCAGACCAGTCCAGCCCAGTTTAGCCCACTTCAGCACAGTTTAGCCTTGTCCAGCCCAGCAGAGCTCAGCCCACCCTCGCTTGCTACAGGCAAAACAGCTCGTTTGCTACTCAGCATGGCTTGGCACTACTTTGGCCCAATTCAGACCAGTCCAGCCCACTTTAGCTCAGTCCGGTGCAATTAAGCCCACCCAAGAACAGTTTAGCCCAGTCCAGCACATTTTGGCCCACTTCAGACCTCTCCAGACCACTTTAGCCCAGCACAGCCCAGTTTAGCCCAGTGCACACCAGTCCAGCCCAGCTTATCTCACTTCAGATACTTTACCACACTTCAGTCCAGGCCACATTAGCCCTGTCCAGCCCATTCCAGCTCACCCCAGCCCCTTCAGCCCACTTCAGCCCACCGCAGCCAGCTTTAGCAAAGTCCGTTCCACTTCAGCCCAGCCCACTTTAGCCCACTTCAGACCAGTTTTGCCCTGGCCAGACCAACTTAGCTCAGCCCAGCCCAGTTCAGACCTGTCCCAACCAATTTAGCACAGTTCTGCAGCGTTTAGCCCAATTCAGACTATCCAGCACACCTTAGACCTTTTGAGCACACTTCAGCCCACTTCAGGCCAGCCCAGCACACTTTAGACCAGTTCAGCCTAGTTTATCCCAATTCACATCTATCCAGAACACTTTGTCACAGTTAAGCCCAATTCAGACCAGTCCAGCCCACTTTAGCCCAACGCAGCCCAGCCCACTACAGTTTAGCCCACTTTAGCCCTTCCCAGACCAACGTAGCGTACTTTAGGCCAGCTCAGTCCAGCCCAGTTTAGCCCAGTCCATCTTATCCCTGCCCAATTTAACCCAGTTCAGCCCACTTTACAGCCCAGCCCACTGCAGCTCAGCGCAGACAAGCTGAGCCCAATTAGGCCCACTTTAGCACAGTTCAGCCTGGTTTAGCACAGCCCAGCCCAGCCAAGACATGATCAGCCACTTCAAGCCAGTTTACCTCAGTTCAGCCCAGTTCAGCCCAGCCCAGCAAAATTTACTCCAATTCGGCCCAGTCCAGTCACTTTCAGACAAGCTCAGATCTGTCTAACCCAGTGAAGCCCCCTTCAGCCCACTTCAGCCACTCCAGCACCGTTCAGCCCAGTTTGGCCCACTTCAGGAGAGTTTAGACCACTTTGGCCCACCTCAGACCAGTCCAGCCCAGTTTAGCCCACTTCAACACAGTTTAGCCTTGTCCAGCCCAGCAGAGCCCAGCCCACCCTTGCTTGCTACAGGCAAAACGGCTCGTTTGCTACACAGCATGGCTTGGCACTACTTTGGCCCAATTCAGACCAGTCCAGCCCACTTTAGCTCAGTCCGGTGCAATTAAGCCCACCCAAGAACAGTTTAGCCCAGTCCAGCACATTTTGGCCCACTTCAGACCTCTCCAGACCACTTTAGCCCAGCACAGCCCAGTTTAGCCCAGTGCACACCAGTCCAGCCCAGCTTATCTCACTTCAGACACTTTACCCCACTTCAGTCCAGGCCACATTAGCCCTGTCCAGCCCATTCCAGCTCACCCCAGCCCCTTCAGCCCACTTCAGCCCAGCGCAGCCAGCTTTAGCAAGGTCCGTTCCACTTTAGCCCAGCCCAGCCCACTTTAGCCCACTTCAGACCAGTTTTGCCCTGGCCAGACCAACTTAGCTCAGCCCAGCCCAGTTCAGACCTGTCCCAACCAATTTAGCACAGTTCTGCAGCGTTTAGCCCAATTCAGACTATCCAGCACACCTTAGCCCTTTTGAGCACACTTCAGCCCACTTCAGGCCAGCCCAGCACACTTTAGACCAGTTCAGCCTAGTTTATCCCAATTCACATCTATCCAGAACACTTTGTCACAGTTAAGCCCAATTCAGACCAGTCCAGCCCACTTTAGCCCAACGCAGCCCAGCCCACTACAGTTTAGCCCACTTTAGCCCTTCCCAGACCAACGTAGCGTACTTTAGGCCAGCTCAGTCCAGCCCAGTTTAGCCCAGTCCATCTTATCCCTGCCCAATTTAACCCAGTTCAGCCCACTTTACAGCCCAGCCCACTGCAGCTCAGCGCAGACAAGCTGAGCCCAATTAGGCCCACTTTAGCACAGTTCAGCCTGGTTTAGCACAGCCCAGCCCAGCCAAGACATGATCAGCCACTTCAAGCCAGTTTACCTCAGTTCAGCCCAGTTCAGCCCAGCCCAGCAAAATTTACTCCAATTCGGCTCAGTCCAGTCACTTTCAGACAAGCTCAGATCTGTCTAACCCAGTGAAGCCCCCTTCAGCCCACTTCAGCCACTCCAGCACCGTTCAGCCCAGTTTGGCCCACTTCAGGAGAGTTTAGACCACTTTGGCCCACCTCAGACCAGTCCAGCCCAGTTTAGCCCACTTCAGCACAGTTTAGCCTTGTCCAGCCCAGCAGAGCCCAGCCCACCCTCGCTTGCTACAGGCAAAACGGCTCGTTTGCTACACAGCATGGCTTGGCACTACTTTGGCCCAATTCAGACCAGTCCAGCCCACTTTAGCTCACTCCAGTGCAATTAAGCCCACCCAAGAACAGTTTAGCCCACTCCAGCACATTTTGGCCCACTTCAGACCTCTCCAGACCACTTTAGCCCAGCACAGCCCAGTTTAGCCCAGTGCACACCAGTCCAGCCCAGCTTACCTCACTTCAGACACTTTACCACACTTCAGTCCAGGCCACATTAGCCCTGTCCAGCCCATTCCAGCTCACCCCAGCCCCTTCAGCCCACTTCAGCCCAGCGCAGCCAGCTTTAGCAAGGTCCGTTCCACTTTAGCCCAGCCCAGCCCACTTTAGCCCACTTCAGACCAGTTTTGCCCTGGCCAGACCAACTTAGCTCAGCCCAGCCCAGTTCAGACCTGTCCCAACCAATTTAGCACAGTTCTGCAGCGTTTAGCCCAATTCAGACCATCCAGCACACCATAGCCTTTTTGAGCACACTTCAGCCCACTTCAGACCAGCCCAGCACACTTTAGACCACTTCAGCCTAGTTTATACCAATTCACTTCTATCCAGAACACTTTGTCACAGTTAAGCCCAATTCAGACCAGTCCAGCCCACTTTAGCCCAACGCAGCCCAGCCCACTACAGTTTAGCCCACTTTAGCCCTTCCCAGACCAACGTAGCGTACTTTAGGCCAGCTCAGTCCAGCCCACTTTAGCCCAATCCATCTTATCCCTGCCCAATTTAACCCAGTTCAGCCCACTTTACAGCCCAGCCCACTGCAGCTCAGCGCAGACAAGCTGAGCCCAATTAGGCCCACTTTAGCACAGTTCAGCCTGGTTTAGCACAGCCCAGCCAAGACATGATCAGCCACTTCAAGCCAGTTTACCTCAGTTCAGCCCAGTTCAGCCCAGCCAAGCAAAATTTACTCCAATTCGGCCCAGTCCAGTCACTTTCAGACAAGCTCAGATCTGTCTAACCCAGTGAAGCCCCCTTCAGCCCACTTCAGCCACTCCAGCACCGTTCAGCCCAGTTTGGCCCACTTCAGGAGAGTTTAGACCACTTTGGCCCACTTCAGACCAGTCCAGCCCAGTTTAGCCCACTTCAACACAGTTTAGCCTTGTCCAGCCCAGCAGAGCCCAGCCCACCCTCGCTTGCTACAGGCAAAACGGCTCGTTTGCTACACAGCATGGCTTGGCACTACTTTGGCCCTATTCAGACCAGTCCAGCCCACTTTAGCTCAGTCCAGTGCAATTAAGCCCACCCAAGAACAGTTTAGCCCAGTCCAGCACATTTTGGCCCACTTCAGACCTCTCCAGACCACTTTAGCCCAGCACAGCCCAGTTTAGCCCAGTGCACACCAGTCCAGCCCAGCTTATCTCACTTCAGACACTTTACCCCACTTCAGTCCAGGCCACATTAGCCCTGTCCAGCTCACCCCAGCCCCTTCAGCCCACTTCAGCCCAGCGCAGCCAGCTTTAGCAATGTCCGTTCCACTTTAGCCCAGCCTACTTTAGCCCACTTCAGACCAGTTTTGCCCTGGCCAGACCAACTTAGCTCAGCCCAGCCCAGATCAGACCTGTCCCAACCAATTTAGCACATTTCTGCAGCGTTTAGCCCAATTCAGACCATCCAGCACACCTTAGCCCTCTTGAGCCCACGTCAGCCCACTTCAGGCCAGCCCAGCACACTTTAGACCACTTCAGCCTAGTTTATCCCAATTCACATCTATCCAGAACACTCTGTCACAGTTAAGCCCAATTCAGACCAGTCCAGCCCACTTTAGCCCAACGCAGCCCAGCCCACTACAGTTTAGCCCACTTTAGCCTTTCCCAGACCAACGTAGCGTACTTTAGGCCAGCTCAGTCCAGCCCAGTTTAGCCCAGTCCATCTTATCCCTGCCCAATTTAACCCAGTTCAGCCCACTTTACAGCCCAGCCCACTGCAGCTCAGCGCAGACAAGCTGAGCCCAATTAGGCCCACTTTAGCACAGTTCAGCCTGGTTTAGCACAGCCCAGCCCAGCCATGATCAGCCACTTCAAGCCAGTTTACCTCAGTTCAGCCCAGTTCAGCCCAGACCAGCAAAATTTACTCCAATTCGGCCCAGTCCAGTCACTTTCAGACAAGCTCAGATCTGTCTAACCCAGTGAAGCCCCCTTCAGCCCACTTCAGCCACTCCAGCACCGTTCAGCCCAGTTTGGCCCACTTCAGGAGAGTTTAGACCACTTTGGCCCACCTCAGACCAGTCCAGCCCAGTTTAGCCCACTTCAGCACAGTTTAGCCTTGTCCAGCCCAGCAGAGCCCAGCCCACCCTCGCTTGCTACAGGCAAAACGGCTCGTTTGCTACACAGCATGGCTTGGCACTACTTTGGCCCAATTCAGACCAGTCCAGCCCACTTTAGCTCACTCCAGTGCAATTAAGCCAACCCAAGAACAGTTTAGCCCACTCCAGCACATTTTGGCCCACTTCAGACCTCTCCAGACCACTTTAGCCCAGCACAGCCCAGTTTAGCCCAGTGCACACCAGTCCAGCCCAGCTTACCTCACTTCAGACACTTTACCACACTTCAGTCCAGGCCACATTAGCCCTGTCCAGCCCATTCCAGCTCACCCCAGCCCCTTCAGCCCACTTCAGCCCAGCGCAGCCAGCTTTAGCAAGGTCCGTTCCACTTTAGCCCAGCCCAGCCCACTTTAGCCCACTTCAGACCAGTTTTGCCCTGGCCAGACCAACTTAGCTCAGCCCAGCCCAGTTCAGACCTGTCCCAACCAATTTAGCACAGTTCTGCAGCGTTTAGCCCAATTCAGACCATCCAGCACACCATAGCCTTTTTGAGCACACTTCAGCCCACTTCAGACCAGCCCAGCACACTTTAGACCACTTCAGCCTAGTTTATACCAATTCACTTCTATCCAGAACACTTTGTCACAGTTAAGCCCAATTCAGACCAGTCCAGCCCACTTTAGCCCAACGCAGCCCAGCCCACTACAGTTTAGCCCACTTTAGCCCTTCCCAGACCAACGTAGCGTACTTTAGGCCAGCTCAGTCCAGCCCACTTTAGCCCAATCCATCTTATCCCTGCCCAATTTAACCCAGTTCAGCCCACTTTACAGCCCAGCCCACTGCAGCTCAGCGCAGACAAGCTGAGCCCAATTAGGCCCACTTTAGCACAGTTCAGCCTGGTTTAGCACAGCCCAGCCAAGACATGATCAGCCACTTCAAGCCAGTTTACCTCAGTTCAGCCCAGTTCAGCCCAGCCAAGCAAAATTTACTCCAATTCGGCCCAGTCCAGTCACTTTCAGACAAGCTCAGATCTGTCTAACCCAGTGAAGCCCCCTTCAGCCCACTTCAGCCACTCCAGCACCGTTCAGCCCAGTTTGGCCCACTTCAGGAGAGTTTAGACCACTTTGGCCCACCTCAGACCAGTCCAGCCCAGTTTAGCCCACTTCAGCACAGTTTAGCCTTGTCCAGCCCAGCAGAGCTCAGCCCACCCTCCCTTGCTACAGGCAAAACAGCTCGTTTGCTACTCAGCATGGCTTGGCACTACTTTGGCCCAATTCAGACCAGTCCAGCCCACTTTAGCTCAGTCCGGTGCAATTAAGCCCACCCAAGAACAGTTTAGCCCAGTCCAGCACATTTTGGCCCACTTCAGACCTCTCCAGACCACTTTAGCCCAGCACAGCCCAGTTTAGCCCAGTGCACACCAGTCCAGCCCAGCTTATCTCACTTCAGATACTTTACCACACTTCAGTCCAGGCCACATTAGCCCTGTCCAGCCCATTCCAGCTCACCCCAGCCCCTTCAGCCCACTTCAGCCCAGCGCAGCCAGCTTTAGCAAAGTCCGTTCCACTTCAGCCCAGCCCACTTTAGCCCACTTCAGACCAGTTTTGCCCTGGCCAGACCAACTTAGCTCAGCCCAGCCCAGTTCAGACCTGTCCCAACCAATTTAGCACAGTTCTGCAGCATTTAGCCCAATTCAGACCATCCAGCACACCATAGCCCTTTTGAGCACACTTCAGCCCACTTCAGACCAGCCCAGCACACTTTAGACCAGTTCAGCCTAGTTTATCCCAATTCACATCTATCCAGAACACTTTGTCACAGTTAAGCCCAATTCAGACCAGTCCAGCCCACTTTAGCCCAACGCAGCCCAGCCCACTACAGTTTAGCCCACTTTAGCCCTTCCCAGACCAACGTAGCGTACTTTAGGCCAGCTCAGTCCAGCCCAGTTTAGCCCAGTCCATCTTATCCCTGCCCAATTTAACCCAGTTCAGCCCACTTTACAGCCCAGCCCACTGCAGCTCAGCGCAGACAAGCTGAGCCCAATTAGGCCCACTTTAGCACAGTTCAGCCTGGTTTAGCACAGCCCAGCCAAGACATGATCAGCCACTTCAAGCCAGTTTACCTCAGTTCAGCCCAGTTCAGCCCAGCCCAGCAAAATTTACTCCAATTCGGCCCAGTCCAGTCACTTTCAGACAAGCTCAGATCTGTCTAACCCAGTGAAGCCCCCTTCAGCCCACTTCAGCCACTCCAGCACCGTTCAGCCCAGTTTGGCCCACTTCAGGAGAGTTTAGACCACTTTGGCCCACCTCAGACCAGTCCAGCCCAGTTTAGCCCACTTCAACACAGTTTAGCCTTGTCCAGCCCAGCAGAGCCCAGCCCACCCTCGCTTGCTACAGGCAAAACGGCTCGTTTGCTACACAGCATGGCTTGGCACTACTTTGGCCCAATTCAGACCAGTCCAGCCCACTTTAGCTCAGTCCGGTGCAATTAAGCCCACCCAAGAACAGTTTAGCCCAGTCCAGCACATTTTGGCCCACTTCAGACCTCTCCAGACCACTTTAGCCCAGCACAGCCCAGTTTAGCCCAGTGCACACCAGTCCAGCCCAGCTTATCTCACTTCAGACACTTTACCCCACTTCAGTCCAGGCCACATTAGCCCTGTCCAGCCCATTCCAGCTCACCCCAGCCCCTTCAGCCCACTTCAGCCCAGCGCAGCCAGCTTTAGCAAGGTCCGTTCCACTTTAGCCCAGCCCAGCCCACTTTAGCCCACCTCAGACCAGTTTTGCCCTGGCCAGACCAACTTAGCTCAGCCCAGCCCAGTTCAGACCTGTCCCAACCAATTTAGCACAGTTCTGCAGCGTTTAGCCCAATTCAGACTATCCAGCACACCTTAGCCCTTTTGAGCACACTTCAGCCCACTTCAGGCCAGCCCAGCACACTTTAGACCAGTTCAGCCTAGTTTATCCCAATTCACATCTATCCAGAACACTTTGTCACAGTTAAGCCCAATTCAGACCAGTCCAGCCCACTTTAGCCCAACGCAGCCCAGCCCACTACAGTTTAGCCCACTTTAGCCCTTCCCAGACCAACGTAGCGTACTTTAGGCCAGCTCAGTCCAGCCCAGTTTAGCCCAGTCCATCTTATCCCTGCCCAATTTAACCCAGTTCAGCCCACTTTACAGCCCAGCCCACTGCAGCTCAGCGCAGACAAGCTGAGCCCAATTAGGCCCACTTTAGCACAGTTCAGCGTGGTTTAGCACAGCCCAGCCCAGCCAAGACATGATCAGCCACTTCAAGCCAGTTTACCTCAGCTCAGCCCAGCCCAGCAAAATTTACTCCAATTCGGCCCAGTCCAGTCACTTTCAGACAAGCTCAGATCTGTCTAACCCAGTGAAGCCCCCTTCAGCCCACTTCAGCCACTCCAGCACCGTTCAGCCCAGTTTGGCCCACTTCAGGAGAGTTTAGACCACTTTGGCCCACTTCAGACCAGTCCAGCCCAGTTTAGCCCACTTCAGCACAGTTTAGCCTTGTCCAGCCCAGCAGAGCCCAGCCCACCCTCGCTTGCTACAGGCAAAACGGCTCGTTTGCTACACAGCATGGCTTGGCACTACTTTGGCCCAATTCAGACCAGTCCAGCCCACTTTAGCTCACTCCAGTGCAATTAAGCCCACCCAAGAACAGTTTAGCCCAGTCCAGCACATTTTGGCCCACTTCAGACCTCTCCAGACCACTTTAGCCCAGCACAGCCCAGTTTAGCCCAGTGCACACCAGTCCAGCCCAGCTTACCTCACTTCAGACACTTTACCACACTTCAGTCCAGGCCACATTAGCCCTGTCCAGCCCATTCCAGCTCACCCCAGCCCCTTCAGCCCACTTCAGCCCAGCGCAGCCAGCTTTAGCAAGGTCCGTTCCACTTTAGCCCAGCCCAGCCCACTTTAGCCCACTTCAGACCAGTTTTGCCCTGGCCAGACCAACTTAGCTCAGCCCAGCCCAGTTCAGACCTGTCCCAACCAATTTAGCACAGTTCTGCAGCGTTTAGCCCAATTCAGACCATCCAGCACACCATAGCCCTTTTGAGCACACTTCAGCCCACTTCAGACCAGCCCAGCACACTTTAGACCACTTCAGCCTAGTTTATACCAATTCACATCTATCCAGAACACTTTGTCACAGTTAAGCCCAATTCAGACCAGTCCAGCCCACTTTAGCCCAACGCAGCCCAGCCCACTACAGTTTAGCCCACTTTAGCCCTTCCCAGACCAACGTAGCGTACTTTAGGCCAGCTCAGTCCAGCCCACTTTAGCCCAATCCATCTTATCCCTGCCCAATTTAACCCAGTTCAGCCCACTTTACAGCCCAGCCCACTGCAGCTCAGCGCAGACAAGCTGAGCCCAATTAGGCCCACTTTAGCACAGTTCAGCCTGGTTTAGCACAGCCCAGCCAAGACATGATCAGCCACTTCAAGCCAGTTTACCTCAGTTCAGCCCAGTTCAGCCCAGCCCAGCAAAATTTACTCCAATTCGGCCCAGTCCAGTCACTTTCAGACAAGCTCAGATCTGTCTAACCCAGTGAAGCCCCCTTCAGCCCACTTCAGCCACTCCAGCACCGTTCAGCCCAGTTTGGCCCACTTCAGGAGAGTTTAGACCACTTTGGCCCACCTCAGACCAGTCCAGCCCAGTTTAGCCCACTTCAACACAGTTTAGCCTTGTCCAGCCCAGCAGAGCCCAGCCCACCCTCGCTTGCTACAGGCAAAACGGCTCGTTTGCTACACAGCATGGCTTGGCACTACTTTGGCCCAATTCAGACCAGTCCAGCCCACTTTAGCTCAGTCCGGTGCAATTAAGCCCACCCAAGAACAGTTTAGCCCAGTCCAGCACATTTTGGCCCACTTCAGACCTCTCCAGACCACTTTAGCCCAGCACAGCCCAGTTTAGCCCAGTGCACACCAGTCCAGCCCAGCTTATCTCACTTCAGACACTTTACCCCACTTCAGTCCAGGCCACATTAGCCCTGTCCAGCCCATTCCAGCTCACCCCAGCCCCTTCAGCCCACTTCAGGCAAGCGCAGCCAGGTTAGCAAGGTCCATTCCACTTTAGCCCAGCCCAGCCCACTTTAGCCCACTTCAGACCAGTTTTGCCCTGGCCAGACCAACTTAGCTCAGCCCAGCCCAGTTCAGACCTGTCCCAACCAATTTAGCACAGTTCTGCAGCGTTTAGCCCAATTCAGGCCATCCAGCACACCATAGCCCTTTTGAGCACACTTCAGCCCACTTCAGACCAGCCCAGCACACTTTAGACCACTTCAGCCTAGTTTATCCCAATTCACATCTATCCAGAACACTTTGTCACAGTTAAGCCCAATTCAGACCAGTCCAGCCCACTTTAGCCCAACGCAGCCCAGCCCACTACAGTTTAGCCCACTTTAGCCCTTCCCAGACCAACGTAGCGTCCTTTAAGCCAGCTCAGTCCAGCCCAGTTTAGCCCAATCCATCTTATCCCTGCCCAATTTAACCCAGTTCAGCCCACTTTACAGCCCAGCCCACTGCAGCTCAGCGCAGACAAGCTGAGCCCAATTAGGCCCACTTTAGCACAGTTCAGCCTGGTTTAGCACAGCCCAGCCAAGACATGATCAGCCACTTCAAGCCAGTTTACCTCAGTTCAGCCCAGTTCAGCCCAGCCTAGCAAAATTTACTCCAATTCGGCCCAGTCCAGTCACTTTCAGACAAGCTCAGATCTGTCTAACCCAGTGAAGCCCCCTTCAGCCCACTTCAGCCACTCCAGCACCGTTCAGCCCAGTTTGGCCCACTTCAGGAGAGTTTAGACCACTTTGGCCCACTTCAGACCAGTCCAGCCCAGTTTAGCCCACTTCAGCACAGTTTAGCCTTGTCCAGCCCAGCAGAGCCCAGCCCACCCTCGCTTGCTACAGGCAAAACGGCTCGTTTGCTACACAGCATGGCTTGGCACTACTTTGGCCCAATTCAGACCAGTCCAGCCCACTTTAGCTCAGTCCAGTGCAATTAAGCCCACCCAAGAACAGTTTAGCCCAGTCCAGCACATTTTGGCCCACTTCAGACCTCTCCAGACCACTTTAGCCCAGCACAGCCCAGTTTAGCCCAGTGCACACCAGTCCAGCTCAGCTTATCTCACTTCAGACACTTTACCACACTTCAGTCCAGGCCACATTAGCCCTGTCCAGCCCATTCCAGCTCACCCCAGCCCCTTCAGCCCACTTCAGCCCAGCGCAGCCAGCTTTAGCAAGGTCCGTTCCACTTTAGCCCAGCCCAGCCCACTTTAGCCCACTTCAGACCAGTTTTGCCCTGGCCAGACCAACTTAGCTCAGCCCAGCCCAGTTCAGACCTGTCCCAACCAATTTAGCACAGTTCTGCAGCGTTTAGCCCAATTCAGACCATCCAGCACACCATAGCCCTTTTGAGCACACTTCAGCCCACTTCAGACCAGCCCAGCACACTTTAGACCACTTCAGCCTAGTTTATACCAATTCACATCTATCCAGAACACTTTGTCACAGTTAAGCCCAATTCAGACCAGTCCAGCCCACTTTAGCCCAACGCAGCCCAGCCCACTACAGTTTAGCCCACTTTAGCCCTTCCCAGACCAACGTAGCGTACTTTAGGCCAGCTCAGTCCAGCCCAGTTTAGCCCAATCCATCTTATCCCTGCCCAATTTAACCCAGTTCAGCCCACTTTACAGCCCAGCCCACTGCAGCTCAGCGCAGACAAGCTGAGCCCAATTAGGCCCACTTTAGCACAGTTCAGCCTGGTTTAGCACAGCCCAGCCAAGACATGATCAGCCACTTCAAGCCAGTTTACCTCAGTTCAGCCCAGTTCAGCCCAGCCCAGCAAAATTTACTCCAATTCGGCCCAGTCCAGTCACTTTCAGACAAGCTCAGATCTGTCTAACCCAGTGAAGCCCCCTTCAGCCCACTTCAGCCACTCCAGCACCGTTCAGCCCAGTTTGGCCCACTTCAGGAGAGTTTAGACCACTTTGGCCCACCTCAGACCAGTCCAGCCCAGTTTAGCCCACTTCACCACAGTTTAGCCTTGTCCAGCCCAGCAGAGCCCAGCCCACCCTCGCTTGCTACAGGCAAAACGGCTCGTTTGCTACACAGCATGGCTTGGCACTACTTTGGCCCAATTCAGACCAGTCCAGCCCACTTTAGCTCAGTCCGGTGCAATTAAGCCCACCCAAGAACAGTTTAGCCCAGTCCAGCACATTTTGGCCCACTTCAGACCTCTCCAGACCACTTTAGCCCAGCACAGCCCAGTTTAGCCCAGTGCACACCAGTCCAGCCCAGCTTATCTCACTTCAGACACTTTACCCCACTTCAGTCCAGGCCACATTAGCCCTGTCCAGCCCATTCCAGCTCACCCCAGCCCCTTCAGCCCACTTCAGGCAAGCGCAGCCAGGTTAGCAAGGTCCGTTCCACTTTAGCCCAGCCCAGCCCACTTTAGCCCACTTCAGACCAGTTTTGCCCTGGCCAGACCAACTTAGCTCAGCCCAGCCCAGTTCAGACCTGTCCCAACCAATTTAGCACAGTTCTGCAGCGTTTAGCCCAATTCAGGCCATCCAGCACACCATAGCCCTTTTGAGCACACTTCAGCCCACTTCAGACCAGCCCAGCACACTTTAGACCACTTCAGCCTAGTTTATCCCAATTCACATCTATCCAGAACACTTTGTCACAGTTAAGCCCAATTCAGACCAGTCCAGCCCACTTTAGCCCAACGCAGCCCAGCCCACTACAGTTTAGCCCACTTTAGCCCTTCCCAGACCAACGTAGCGTCCTTTAAGCCAGCTCAGTCCAGCCCAGTTTAGCCCAATCCATCTTATCCCTGCCCAATTTAACCCAGTTCAGCCCACTTTACAGCCCAGCCCACTGCAGCTCAGCGCAGACAAGCTGAGCCCAATTAGGCCCACTTTAGCACAGTTCAGCCTGGTTTAGCACAGCCCAGCCAAGACATGATCAGCCACTTCAAGCCAGTTTACCTCAGTTCAGCCCAGTTCAGCCCAGCCTAGCAAAATTTACTCCAATTCGGCCCAGTCCAGTCACTTTCAGACAAGCTCAGATCTGTCTAACCCAGTGAAGCCCCCTTCAGCCCACTTCAGCCACTCCAGCACCGTTCAGCCCAGTTTGGCCCACTTCAGGAGAGTTTAGACCACTTTGGCCCACCTCAGACCAGTCCAGCCCAGTTTAGCCCACTTCAACACAGTTTAGCCTTGTCCAGCCCAGCATAGCCCAGCCCACCCTCGCTTGCTACAGGCAAAGCAGCTCGTTTGCTACACAGCATGGCTTGGCGCTACTTTGGCCCAATTCAGACCAGTCCAGCCCACTTTAGCTCAGTCCGGTGCAATTAAGCCCACCCAAGAACAGTTTAGCCCAGTCCAGCACATTTTGGCCCACTTCAGACCTCTACAGACCACTTTAGCCCAGCACAGCCCAGTTTAGCCCAGTGCACACCAGTCCAGCCCAGCTTATCTCACTTCAGACACTTTACCCCACTTCAGTCCAGGCCACATTAGCCCTGTCCAGCCCATTCCAGCTCACCCCAGCCCCTTCAGCCCACTTCAGCCCAGCGCAGCCAGCTTTAGCAAGGTCCGTTCCACTTTAGCCCAGCCCAGCCCACTTTAGCCCACTTCAGACCAGTTTTGCCCTGGCCAGACCAACTTAGCTCAGCCCAGCCCAGTTCAGACCTGTCCCATCCAATTTAGCACAGTTCTGCAGCGTTTAGCCCAATTCAGGCCATCCAGCACACCATAGCCCTTTTGAGCACACTTCAGCCCACTTCAGACCAGCCCAGCACACTTTAGACCACTTCAGCCTAGTTTATCCCAATTCACATCTATCCAGAACACTTTGTCACAGTTAAGCCCAATTCAGACCAGTCCAGCCCACTTTAGCCCAACGCAGCCCAGCCCACTACAGTTTAGCCCACTTTAGCCCTTCCCAGACCAACGTAGCGTCCTTGAAGCCAGCTCAGTCCAGCCCAGTTTAGCCCAATCCATCTTATCCCTGCCCAATTTAACCCAGTTCAGCCCACTTTACAGCCCAGCCCACTGCAGCTCAGCGCAGACAAGCTGAGCCCAATTAGGCCCACTTTAGCACAGTTCAGCCTGGTTTAGCACAGCCCAGCCAAGACATGATCAGCCACTTCAAGCCAGTTTACCTCAGTTCAGCCCAGTTCAGCCCAGCCTAGCAAAATTTACTCCAATTCGGCCCAGTCCAGTCACTTTCAGACAAGCTCAGATCTGTCTAACCCAGTGAAGCCCCCTTCAGCCCACTTCAGCCACTCCAGCACCGTTCAGCCCAGTTTGGCCCACTTCAGGAGAGTTTAGACCACTTTGGCCCACCTCAGACCAGTCCAGCCCAGTTCAGCCCACTTCAACACAGTTTAGCCTTGTCCAGCCCAGCATAGCCCAGCCCACCCTCGCTTGCTACAGGCAAAACAGCTCGTTTGCTACACAGCATGGCTTGGCGCTACTTTGGCCCAATTCAGACCAGTCCAGCCCACTTTAGCTCAGTCCGGTGCAATTAAGCCCACCCAAGAACAGTTTAGCCCAGTCCAGCACATTTTGGCCCACTTCAGACCTCTCCAGACCACTTTAGCCCAGCACAGCCCAGTTTAGCCCAGTGCACACCAGTCCAGCCCAGCTTATCTCACTTCAGACACTTTACCCCACTTCAGTCCAGGCCACATTAGCCCTGTCCAGCCCATTCCAGCTCACCCCAGCCCCTTCAGCCCACTTCAGCCCAGCGCAGCCAGCTTTAGCAAGGTCCGTTCCACTTTAGCCCAGCCCAGCCCACTTTAGCCCACTTCAGACCAGTTTTGCCCTGGCCAGACCAACTTAGCTCAGCCCAGCCCAGTTCAGACCTGTCCCATCCAATTTAGCACAGTTCTGCAGCGTTTAGCCCAATTCAGGCCATCCAGCACACCATAGCCCTTTTGAGCACACTTCAGCCCACTTCAGACCAGCCCAGCACACTTTAGACCACTTCAGCCTAGTTTATCCCTATTCACATCTATCCAGAACACTCTGTCACAGTTAAGCCCAATTCAGACCAGTCCAGCCCACTTTAGCCCAACGCAGCCCAGCCCACTGCAGTTTAGCCCACTTTAGCCCTTCCCAGACCAACGTAGCGTACTTTAGGCCAGCTCAGTCCAGCCCAGTCCATCTTATCCCTGCCCAATTTAACCCAGTTCAGCCCACTTTACAGCCCAGCCCACTGCAGCTCAGCGCAGACAAGCTGAGCCCAATTAGGCCCACTTTAGCACAGTTCAGCCTGGTTTAGCACAGCCCAGCCCAGCCAAGACATGATCAGCCACTTCAAGCCAGTTTACCTCAGTTCAGCCCAGCCCAGCAAAATTTACTCCAATTCGGCCCAGTCCAGTCACTTTCAGACAAGCTCAGATCTGTCTAACCCAGTGAAGCCCCCTTCAGCCCACTTCAGCCACTCCAGCACCGTTCAGCCCAGTTTGGCCCACTTCAGGAGAGTTTAGACCACTTTGGCCCACTTCAGACCAGTCCAGCCCAGTTTAGCCCACTTCAGCACAGTTTAGCCTTGTCCAGCCCAGCAGAGCCCAGCCCACCCTCGCTTGCTACAGGCAAAACGGCTCGTTTGCTACACAGCATGGCTTGGCACTACTTTGGCCCAATTCAGACCAGTCCAGCCCACTTTAGCTCAGTCCAGTGCACTTAAGCCCACCCAAGAACAGTTTAGCCCACTCCAGCACATTTTGGCCCACTTCAGACCTCTCCAGACCACTTTAGCCCAGCACAGCCCAGTTTAGCCCAGTGCACACCAGTCCAGCCCAGCTTATCTCACTTCAGACACTTTACCCCACTTCAGTCCAGGCCCCATTAGCCCTGTCCAGCCCATTCCAGCTCACCCCAGCCCCTTCAGCCCACTTCAGCCCAGCGCAGCCAGCTTTAGCAAGGTCCGTTCCACTTTAGCCCAGCCCAGCCCACTTTAGCCCACTTCAGACCAGTTTTGCCCTCGCCAGACCAACTTAGCTCAGCCCAGCCCAGTTCAGACCTGTCCCAACCAATTTAGCACAGTTCTGCAGCGTTTAGCCCAATTCAGACCATCCAGCACACCATAGCCCTTTTGAGCACACTTCAGCCCACTTCAGACCAGCCCAGCACACTTTAGACCAGTTCAGCCTAGTTTATCCCAATTCACATCTATCCAGAACACTTTGTCACAGTTAAGCCCAATTCAGACCAGTCCAGCCCACTTTAGCCCAACGCAGCCCAGCCCACTACAGTTTAGCCCACTTTAGCCCTTCCCAGACCAACGTAGCGTACTTTAGGCCAGCTCAGTCCAGCCCACTTTAGCCCAATCCATCTTATCCCTGCCCAATTTAACCCAGTTCAGCCCACTTTACAGCCCAGCCCACTGCAGCTCAGCGCAGACAAGCTGAGCCCAATTAGGCCCACTTTAGCACAGTTCAGCCTGGTTTAGCCCAGCCCAGCCAAGACATGATCAGCCACTTCAAGCCACTTTACCTCAGTTCAGCCCAGTTCAGCCCAGCCCAGCAAAATTTACTCCAATTCGGCCCAGTCCAGTCACTTTCAGACAAGCTCAGATCTGTCTAACCCAGTGAAGCCCCCTTCAGCCCACTTCAGCCACTCCAGCACCGTTCAGCCCAGTTTGGCCCACTTCAGGAGAGTTTAGACCACTTTGGCCCACCTCAGACCAGTCCAGCCCAGTTTATCCCACTTCAACACAGTTTAGCCTTGTCCAGCCCAGCAGAGCCCAGCCCACCCTCGCTTGCTACAGGCAAAACGGCTCGTTTGCTACACAGCATGGCTTGGCACTACTTTGGCCCAATTCAGACCAGTCCAGCTCCCTTTAGCTCAGTCCGGTGCAATTAAGCCCACCCAAGAACAGTTTAGCCCACTCCAGCACATTTTGGCCCACTTCAGACCTGTCCAGACCACTTTAGCCCAGCACAGCCCAGTTTAGCCCAGTGCACACCAGTCCAGCCCAGCTTATCTCACTTCAGACACTTTACCCCACTTCAGTCCAGGCCCCATTAGCCCTGTCCAGCTCACCCCAGCCCCTTCAGCCCACTTCAGCCCAGCGCAGCCAGCTTTAGCAAAGTCCGTTCCACTTTAGCCCACTTCAGACCAGTTTTGCCCTCGCCAGACCAACTTAGCTCATTCCAGCCCAGATCAGACCTGTCCCAACCAATTTAGCACAGTTCTGCAGCGTTTAGCCCAATTCAGACCATCCAGCACACCATAGCCCTTTTGAGCACACTTCAGCCCACTTCAGACCAGCCCAGCACACTTTAGACCACTTCAGCCTAGTTTATCCCAATTCACATCTATTTAGAACACTTTGTCACAGTTAAGCCCAATTCAGACCAGTCCAGCCCCCTTTAGCCCAACGCAGCCCAGCCCACTACAGTTTAGCCCACTTTAGCCCTTCCCAGACCAACGTAGCGTACTTTAGGCCAGCTCAGTCCAGCCCAGTTTAGCCCAGTCCATCTTATCCCTGCCCAATTTAACCCAGTTCAGCTCACTTTCCAGCCCAGCCCACTGCAGCTCAGCGCAGACAAGCTGAGCCCAATTAGGCCCACTTTAGCACAGTTCAGCCTGGTTTAGCACAGTCCAGCCCAGCCAAGACATGATCAGCCACTTCAAGCCAGTTTACCTCAGTTCAGCCCAGCCCAGCAAAATTTACTCCAATTCGGCCCAGTCCAGTCACTTTCAGACAAGCTCAGATCTGTCTAACCCAGTGAAGCCCCCTTCAGCCCACTTCAGCCACTCCAGCACCGTTCAGCCCAGTTTGGCCCACTTCAGGAGAGTTTAGACCACTTTGGCCCACTTCAGACCAGTCCAGCCCAGTTTAGCCCACTTCAGCACAGTTTAGCCTTGTCCAGCCCAGCAGAGCCCAGCCCACCCTCGCTTGCTACAGGCAAAATGGCTCGTTTGCTACACAGCATGGCTTGGCACTACTTTGACCCAATTCAGACCAGTCCAGCCCACTTTAGCTCAGTCCGGTGCAATTAAGCCCACCCAAGAACAGTTTAGCCCAGTCCAGCACATTTTGGCCCACTTCAGACCTCTCCAGACCACTTTAGCCCAGCACAGCCCAGTTTAGCCCAGTGCACACCAGTCCAGCCCAGCTTATCTCACTTCAGACACTTTACCCCACTTCAGTCCAGGCCACATTAGCCCTGTCCAGCCCATTCCAGCTCACCCCAGCCCCTTCAGCCCACTTCAGCCCAGCGCAGCCAGCTTTAGCAAGGTCCGTTCCACTTTAGCCCAGCCCAGCCCACTTTAGCCCGCTTCAGACCAGTTTTGCCCTCGCCAGACCAACTTAGCTCAGCCCAGCCCAGTTCAGACCTGTCCCAACCAATTTAGCACAGTTCTGCAGCGTTTAGCCCAATTCAGACCATCCAGCACACCATAGCCCTTTTGAGCACACTTCAGCCCACTTCAGACCAGCCCAGCACACTTTAGACCACTTCAGCCTAGTTTATCCCAATTCACATCTATCCAGAACACTTTGTCACAGTTAAGCCCAATTCAGACCAGTCCAGCCCACTTTAGCCCAACGCAGCAAGCCCACTACCGTTTAGCCCACTTTAGCCCTTCCCAGACCAACGTAGCGTACTTCAGGCCAGCTCATTCCAGCCCACTTTAGCCCAATCCATCTTATCCCTGCCCAATTTAACCCAGTTCAGCCCACTTTACAGCCCAGCCCACTGCAGCTCATCGCAGACAAGCTGAGCCCAATTAGGCCCAGTTTAGCACAGTTCAGCCTGGTTTAGCACAGCCCAGCCCAGCCAAGACATG
This sequence comes from Lathamus discolor, assembly GCF_037157495.1. Classification (NCBI taxonomy): domain Eukaryota; kingdom Metazoa; phylum Chordata; class Aves; order Psittaciformes; family Psittacidae; genus Lathamus; species Lathamus discolor. The sequence goes on along the minus strand of NW_027069394.1, from coordinate 58,604 downwards.
ATCAGCCACTTCAAGCCAGTTTACCTCAGTTCAGCCCAGTTCAGCCCAGCCCAGCAAAATTTACTCCAATTCGGCCCAGTCCAGTCACTTTCAGACAAGCTCAGATCTGTCTAACCCAGTGAAGCCCCCTTCAGCCCACTTCAGCCACTCCAGCACCGTTCAGCCCAGTTTGGCCCACTTCAGGAGAGTTTAGACCACTTTGGCCCACTTCAGACCAGTCCAGCCCAGTTTAGCCCACTTCAGCACAGTTTAGCCTTGTCCAGCCCAGCAGAGCTCAGCCCACCCTCCCTTGCTACAGGCAAAACGGCTCGTTTGCTACACAGCATGGCTTGGCACTACTTTGGCCCAATTCAGACCAGTCCAGCCCACTTTAGCTCAGTCCAGTGCAATTAAGCCCACCCAAGAACAGTTTAGCCCACTCCAGCACATTTTGGCCCACTTCAGACCTCTCCAGACCACTTTAGCCCAGCACAGCCCAGTTTAGCCCAGTGCACACCAGTCCAGCCCAGCTTATCTCACTTCAGACACTTTACCCCACTTCAGTCCAGGCCACATTAGCCCTGTCCAGCTCACCCCAGCCCCTTCAGCCCACTTCAGCCCAGCGCAGCCAGCTTTAGCAAGGTCCGTTCCACTTTAGCCCAGCCCAGCCCACTTTAGCCCACTTCAGACCAGTTTTGCCCTGGCCAGACCAACTTAGCTCAGCCCAGCCCAGATCAAACCTGTCCCAACCAATTTAGCACAGTTCTGCAGCGTTTAGCCCAATTCAGACCATCCAGCACACCATAGCCCTTTTGAGCACACTTCAGCCCACTTCAGACCAGCCCAGCACACTTTAGACCAGTTCAACCTAGTTTATCCCAATTCACATCTATCCAGAACACTTTGTCACAGTTAAGCCCAATTCAGACCAGTCCAGCCCACTTTAGCCCAACGCAGCCCAGCCCACTACAGTTTAGCCCACTTTAGCCCTTCCCAGACCAACGTAGCATACTTTAGGCCAGCTCAGTCCAGCCCACTTTAGCCCAATCCATCTTATCCCTGCCCAATTTAACCCAGTTCAGCCCACTTTACAGCCCAGCCCACTGCAGCTCAGCGCAGACAAGCTGAGCCCAATTAGGCCCACTTTAGCACAGTTCAGCCTGGTTTAGCACAGCCCAGCCCAGCCAAGACATGATCAGCCACTTCAAGCCACTTTACCTCAGTTCAGCCCAGCCCAGCAAAATTTACTCCAATTCGGCCCAGTCCAGTCACTTTCAGACAAGCTCAGATCTGTCTAACCCAGTGAAGCCCCCTTCAGCCCACTTCAGCCACTCCAGCACCGTTCAGCCCAGTTTGGCCCACTTCAGGAGAGTTTAGACCACTTTGGCCCACTTCAGACCAGTCCAGCCCAGTTTAGCCCACTTCAGCACAGTTTAGCCTTGTCCAGCCCAGCAGAGCCCAGCCCACCCTCGCTTGCTACAGGCAAAACGGCTCGTTTGCTACACAGCATGGCTTGGCACTACTTTGACCCAATTCAGACCAGTCCAGCCCACTTTAGCTCAGTCCGGTGCAATTAAGCCCACCCAAGAACAGTTTAGCCCAGTCCAGCACATTTTGGCCCACTTCAGACCTCTCCAGACCACTTTAGCCCAGCACAGCCCAGTTTAGCCCAGTGCACACCAGTCCAGCCCAGCTTATCTCACTTCAGACACTTTACCCCACTTCAGTCCAGGCCACATTAGCCCTGTCCAGCTCACCCCAGCCCCTTCAGCCCACTTCAGCCCAGCGCAGCCAGCTTTAGCAAAGTCCGTTCCACTTTAGCCCACTTCAGACCAGTTTTGCCCTGGCCAGACCAACTTAGCTCAGCCCAGCCCAGTTCAGACCTGTCCCAACCAATTTAGCACAGTTCTGCAGCGTTTAGCCCAATTCAGACCATCCAGCACACCATAGCCCTTTTGAGCACACTTCAGCCCACTTCAGCCCAGCCCAGCACACTTTAGACCAGTTCAGCCTAGTTTATCCCAATTCACATCTATCCAGAACACTTTGTCACAGTTAAGCCCAATTCAGACCAGTCCAGCCCACTTTAGCCCAACGCAGCCCAGCCCACTACAGTTTAGCCCACTTTAGCCCTTCCCAGACCAACGTAGCGTACTTTAGGCCACCTCAGTCCAGCCCACTTTAGCCCAATCCATCTTATCCCTGCCCAATTTAACCCAGTTCAGCCCACTTCACAGCCCAGCCCACTGCAGCTCAGCGCAGACAAGCTGAGCCCAATTAGGCCCACTTTAGCACAGTTCAGCCTGGTTTAGCACAGCCCAGCCAAGACATGATCAGCCACTTCAAGCCAGTTTACCTCAGTTCAGCCCAGTTCAGCCCAGCCCAGCAAAATTTACTCCAATTCGGCCCAGTCCAGTCACTTTCAGACAAGCTCAGATCTGTCTAACCCAGTGAAGCCCCCTTCAGCCCACTTCAGCCACTCCAGCACCGTTCAGCCCAGTTTGGCCCACTTCAGGAGAGTTTAGACCACTTTGGCCCACTTCAGACCAGTCCAGCCCAGTTTAGCCCACTTCAGCACAGTTTAGCCTTGTCCAGCCCAGCAGAGCTCAGCCCACCCTCGCTTGCTACAGGCAAAACGGCTCGTTTGCTACACAGCATGGCTTGGCACTACTTTGACCCAATTCAGACCAGTCCAGCCCACTTTAGCTCAGTCCAATGCAATTAAGCCCACCCAAGAACAGTTTAGCCCAGTCCAGCACATTTTGGCCCACTTCAGACCTCTCCAGACCACTTTAGCCCAGCACAGCCCAGTTTAGCCCAGTGCACACCAGTCCAGCCCAGCTTATCTCACTTCAGACACTTTACCCCACTTCAGTCCAGGCCACATTAGCCCTGTCCAGCCCATTCCAGCTCACCCCAGCCCCTTCAGCCCACTTCAGCCCAGCGCAGCCAGCTTTAGCAAGGTCCGTTCCACTTTAGCCCAGCCCAGCCCACTTTAGCCCACTTCAGACCAGTTTTGCCCTCGCCAGACCAACTTAGCTCAGCCCAGCCCAGTTCAGACCTGTCCCAACCAATTTAGCACAGTTCTGCAGCGTTTAGCCCAATTCAGACCATCCAGCACACCATAGCCCTTTTGAGCACACTTCAGCCCACTTCAGACCAGCCCAGCACACTTTAGACCAGTTCAGCCTAGTTTATCCCAATTCACATCTATCCAGAACACTCTGTCACAGTTAAGCCCAATTCAGACCAGTCCAGCCCACTTTAGCCCAATGCAGCCCAGCCCACTACAGTTTAGCCCACTTTAGCCCTTCCCAGACCAACGTAGCGTACTTTAGGCCAGCTCAGTCCAGCCCTGTTTAGCCCAGTCCATCTTATCCCTGCCCAATTTAACCCAGTTCAGCCCACTTTACAGCCCAGCCCACTGCAGCTCAGCGCAGACAAGCTGAGCCCAATTAGGCCCACTTTAGCACAGTTCAGCCTGGTTTAGCACAGCCCAGCCAAGACATGATCAGCCACTTCAAGCCAGTTTACCTCAGTTCAGCCCAGTTCAGCCCAGCCCAGCAAAATTTACTCCAATTCGGCCCAGTCCAGTCACTTTCAGACAAGCTCAGATCTGTCTAACCCAGTGAAGCCCCCTTCAGCCCACTTCAGCCACTCCAGCACCGTTCAGCCCAGTTTGGCCCACTTCAGGAGAGTTTAGACCACTTTGGCCCACTTCAGACCAGTCCAGCCCACTTTAGCCCACTTCAGCACAGTTTAGCCTTGTCCAGCCCAGCAGAGCTCAGCCCACCCTCGCTTGCTACAGGCAAAACGGCTCGTTTGCTACACAGCATGGCTTGGCACTACTTTGACCCAATTCAGACCAGTCCAGCCCACTTTAGCTCAGTCCAATGCAATTAAGCCCACCCAAGAACAGTTTAGCCCAGTCCAGCACATTTTGGCCCACTTCAGACCTCTCCAGACCACTTTAGCCCAGCACAGCCCAGTTTAGCCCAGTGCACACCAGTCCAGCCCAGCTTATCTCACTTCAGACACTTTACCCCACTTCAGTCCAGGCCACATTAGCCCTGTCCAGCTCACCCCAGCCCCTTCAGCCCACTTCAGCCCAGCGCAGCCAGCTTTAGCAAGGTCCGTTCCACTTTAGCCCAGCCCAGCCCACTTTAGCCCACTTCAGACCAGTTTTGCCCTGGCCAGACCAACTTAGCTCAGCCCAGCCCAGATCAAACCTGTCCCAACCAATTTAGCACAGTTCTGCAGCGTTTAGCCCAATTCAGACCATCCAGCACACCATAGCCCTTTTGAGCACACTTCAGCCCACTTCAGACCAGCCCAGCACACTTTAGACCAGTTCAACCTAGTTTATCCCAATTCACATCTATCCAGAACACTTTGTCACAGTTAAGCCCAATTCAGACCAGTCCAGCCCACTTTAGCCCAACGCAGCCCAGCCCACTACAGTTTAGCCCACTTTAGCCCTTCCCAGACCAACGTAGCATACTTTAGGCCAGCTCAGTCCAGCCCACTTTAGCCCAATCCATCTTATCCCTGCCCAATTTAACCCAGTTCAGCCCACTTTACAGCCCAGCCCACTGCAGCTCAGCGCAGACAAGCTGAGCCCAATTAGGCCCACTTTAGCACAGTTCAGCCTGGTTTAGCACAGCCCAGCCCAGCCAAGACATGATCAGCCACTTCAAGCCACTTTACCTCAGTTCAGCCCAGCCCAGCAAAATTTACTCCAATTCGGCCCAGTCCAGTCACTTTCAGACAAGCTCAGATCTGTCTAACCCAGTGAAGCCCCCTTCAGCCCACTTCAGCCACTCCAGCACCGTTCAGCCCAGTTTGGCCCACTTCAGGAGAGTTTAGACCACTTTGGCCCACTTCAGACCAGTCCAGCCCAGTTTAGCCCACTTCAGCACAGTTTAGCCTTGTCCAGCCCAGCAGAGCCCAGCCCACCCTCGCTTGCTACAGGCAAAACGGCTCGTTTGCTACACAGCATGGCTTGGCACTACTTTGACCCAATTCAGACCAGTCCAGCCCACTTTAGCTCAGTCCGGTGCAATTAAGCCCACCCAAGAACAGTTTAGCCCAGTCCAGCACATTTTGGCCCACTTCAGACCTCTCCAGACCACTTTAGCCCAGCACAGCCCAGTTTAGCCCAGTGCACACCAGTCCAGCCCAGCTTATCTCACTTCAGACACTTTACCCCACTTCAGTCCAGGCCACATTAGCCCTGTCCAGCTCACCCCAGCCCCTTCAGCCCACTTCAGCCCAGCGCAGCCAGCTTTAGCAAAGTCCGTTCCACTTTAGCCCACTTCAGACCAGTTTTGCCCTGGCCAGACCAACTTAGCTCAGCCCAGCCCAGTTCAGACCTGTCCCAACCAATTTAGCACAGTTCTGCAGCGTTTAGCCCAATTCAGACCATCCAGCACACCATAGCCCTTTTGAGCACACTTCAGCCCACTTCAGCCCAGCCGAGCACACTTTAGACCAGTTCAGCCTAGTTTATCCCAATTCACATCTATCCAGAACACTTTGTCACAGTTAAGCCCAATTCAGACCAGTCCAGCCCACTTTAGCCCAACGCAGCCCAGCCCACTACAGTTTAGCCCACTTTAGCCCTTCCCAGACCAACGTAGCGTACTTTAGGCCACCTCAGTCCAGCCCACTTTAGCCCAATCCATCTTATCCCTGCCCAATTTAACCCAGTTCAGCCCACTTCACAGCCCAGCCCACTGCAGCTCAGCGCAGACAAGCTGAGCCCAATTAGGCCCACTTTAGCACAGTTCAGCCTGGTTTAGCACAGCCCAGCCAAGACATGATCAGCCACTTCAAGCCAGTTTACCTCAGTTCAGCCCAGTTCAGCCCAGCCCAGCAAAATTTACTCCAATTCGGCCCAGTCCAGTCACTTTCAGACAAGCTCAGATCTGTCTAACCCAGTGAAGCCCCCGTCAGCCCACTTCAGCCACTCCAGCACCGTTCAGCCCAGTTTGGCCCACTTCAGGAGAGTTTAGACCACTTTGGCCCACTTCAGACCAGTCCAGCCCAGTTTAGCCCACTTCAGCACAGTTTAGCCTTGTCCAGCCCAGCAGAGCTCAGCCCACCCTCGCTTGCTACAGGCAAAACGGCTCGTTTGCTACACAGCATGGCTTGGCACTACTTTGACCCAATTCAGACCAGTCCAGCCCACTTTAGCTCAGTCCAATGCAATTAAGCCCACCCAAGAACAGTTTAGCCCAGTCCAGCACATTTTGGCCCACTTCAGACCTCTCCAGACCACTTTAGCCCAGCACAGCCCAGTTTAGCCCAGTGCACACCAGTCCAGCCCAGCTTATCTCACTTCAGACACTTTACCCCACTTCAGTCCAGGCCACATTAGCCCTGTCCAGCCCATTCCAGCTCACCCCAGCCCCTTCAGCCCACTTCAGCCCAGCGCAGCCAGCTTTAGCAAGGTCCGTTCCACTTTAGCCCAGCCCAGCCCACTTTAGCCCACTTCAGACCAGTTTTGCCCTCGCCAGACCAACTTAGCTCAGCCCAGCCCAGTTCAGACCTGTCCCAACCAATTTAGCACAGTTCTGCAGCGTTTAGCCCAATTCAGACCATCCAGCACACCATAGCCCTTTTGAGCACACTTCAGCCCACTTCAGACCAGCCCAGCACACTTTAGACCAGTTCAGCCTAGTTTATCCCAATTCACATCTATCCAGAACACTCTGTCACAGTTAAGCCCAATTCAGACCAGTCCAGCCCACTTTAGCCCAATGCAGCCCAGCCCACTACAGTTTAGCCCACTTTAGCCCTTCCCAGACCAACGTAGCGTACTTTAGGCCAGCTCAGTCCAGCCCTGTTTAGCCCAGTCCATCTTATCCCTGCCCAATTTAACCCAGTTCAGCCCACTTTACAGCCCAGCCCACTGCAGCTCAGCGCAGACAAGCTGAGCCCAATTAGGCCCACTTTAGCACAGTTCAGCCTGGTTTAGCACAGCCCAGCCAAGACATGATCAGCCACTTCAAGCCAGTTTACCTCAGTTCAGCCCAGTTCAGCCCAGCCCAGCAAAATTTACTCCAATTCGGCCCAGTCCAGTCACTTTCAGACAAGCTCAGATCTGTCTAACCCAGTGAAGCCCCCTTCAGCCCACTTCAGCCACTCCAGCACCGTTCAGCCCAGTTTGGCCCACTTCAGGAGAGTTTAGACCACTTTGGCCCACTTCAGACCAGTCCAGCCCACTTTAGCCCACTTCAGCACAGTTTAGCCTTGTCCAGCCCAGCAGAGCTCAGCCCACCCTCGCTTGCTACAGGCAAAACGGCTCGTTTGCTACACAGCATGGCTTGGCACTACTTTGACCCAATTCAGACCAGTCCAGCCCACTTTAGCTCAGTCCAATGCAATTAAGCCCACCCAAGAACAGTTTAGCCCAGTCCAGCACATTTTGGCCCACTTCAGACCTCTCCAGACCACTTTAGCCCAGCACAGCCCAGTTTAGCCCAGTGCACACCAGTCCAGCCCAGCTTATCTCACTTCAGACACTTTACCCCACTTCAGTCCAGGCCACATTAGCCCTGTCCAGCCCATTCCAGCTCACCCCAGCCCCTTCAGCCCACTTCAGCCCAGCGCAGCCAGCTTTAGCAAGGTCCGTTCCACTTTAGCCCAGCCCAGCCCACTTCAGACCAGTTTTGCCCTCGCCAGACCAACTTAGCTCAGCCCAGCCCAGTTCAGACCTGTCCCATCCAATTTAGCACAGTTCTGCAGCGTTTAGCCCAATTCAGACCATCCAGCACACCATAGCCCTTTTGAGCACACTTCAGCCCACTTCAGGCCAGCCCAGCACACTTTAGACCAGTTCAGCCTAGTTTATCCCAATTCACATCTATCCAGAACACTTTGTCACAGTTAAGCCCAATTCAGACCAGTCCAGCCCACTTTAGCCCAACGCAGCCCAGCCCACTACAGTTTAGCCCACTTTAGCCCTTCCCAGACCAACGTAGCGTACTTTAGGCCACCTCAGTCCAGCCCACTTTAGCCCAATCCATCTTATCCCTGCCCAATTTAACCCAGTTCAGCCCACTTCACAGCCCAGCCCACTGCAGCTCAGCGCAGACAAGCTGAGCCCAATTAGGCCCACTTTAGCACAGTTCAGCCTGGTTTAGCACAGCCCAGCCAAGACATGATCAGCCACTTCAAGCCACTTTACCTCAGTTCAGCCCAGTTCAGCCCAGCCCAGCAAAATTTACTCCAATTCGGCCCAGTCCAGTCACTTTCAGACAAGCTCAGATCTGTCTAACCCAGTGAAGCCCCCTTCAGCCCACTTCAGCCACTCCAGCACCGTTCAGCCCAGTTTGGCCCACTTCAGGAGAGTTTAGACCACTTTGGCCCACTTCAGACCAGTCCAGCCCAGTTTAGCCCACTTCAGCACAGTTTAGCCTTGTCCAGCCCAGCAGAGCTCAGCCCACCCTCGCTTGCTACAGGCAAAACGGCTCGTTTGCTACACAGCATGGCTTGGCACTACTTTGACCCAATTCAGACCAGTCCAGCCCACTTTAGCTCAGTCCAATGCAATTAAGCCCACCCAAGAACAGTTTAGCCCAGTCCAGCACATTTTGGCCCACTTCAGACCTCTCCAGACCACTTTAGCCCAGCACAGCCCAGTTTAGCCCAGTGCACACCAGTCCAGCCCAGCTTATCTCACTTCAGACACTTTACCCCACTTCAGTCCAGGCCACATTAGCCCTGTCCAGCCCATTCCAGCTCACCCCAGCCCCTTCAGCCCACTTCAGCCCAGCGCAGCCAGCTTTAGCAAGGTCCGTTCCACTTTAGCCCAGCCCAGCCCACTTTAGCCCACTTCAGACCAGTTTTGCCCTGGCCAGACCAACTTAGCTCAGCCCAGCCCAGTTCAGACCTGTCCCAACCAATTTAGCACAGTTCTGCAGCGTTTAGCCCAATTCAGACCATCCAGCACACCATAGCCCTTTTGAGCACACTTCAGCCCACTTCAGACCAGCCCAGCACACTTTAGACCAGTTCAGCCTAGTTTATCCCAATTCACATCTATCCAGAACACTCTGTCACAGTTAAGCCCAATTCAGACCAGTCCAGCCCACTTTAGCCCAATGCAGCCCAGCCCACTACAGTTTAGCCCACTTTAGCCCTTCCCAGACCAACGTAGCGTACTTTAGGCCAGCTCAGTCCAGCCCTGTTTAGCCCAGTCCATCTTATCCCTGCCCAATTTAACCCAGTTCAGCCCACTTTACAGCCCAGCCCACTGCAGCTCAGCGCAGACAAGCTGAGCCCAATTAGGCCCACTTTAGCACAGTTCAGCCTGGTTTAGCACAGCCCAGCCAAGACATGATCAGCCACTTCAAGCCAGTTTACCTCAGTTCAGCCCAGTTCAGCCCAGCCCAGCAAAATTTACTCCAATTCGGCCCAGTCCAGTCACTTTCAGACAAGCTCAGATCTGTCTAACCCAGTGAAGCCCCCTTCAGCCCACTTCAGCCACTCCAGCACCGTTCAGCCCAGTTTGGCCCACTTCAGGAGAGTTTAGACCACTTTGGCCCACTTCAGACCAGTCCAGCCCACTTTAGCCCACTTCAGCACAGTTTAGCCTTGTCCAGCCCAGCAGAGCTCAGCCCACCCTCGCTTGCTACAGGCAAAACGGCTCGTTTGCTACACAGCATGGCTTGGCACTACTTTGACCCAATTCAGACCAGTCCAGCCCACTTTAGCTCAGTCCAATGCAATTAAGCCCACCCAAGAACAGTTTAGCCCAGTCCAGCACATTTTGGCCCACTTCAGACCTCTCCAGACCACTTTAGCCCAGCACAGCCCAGTTTAGCCCAGTGCACACCAGTCCAGCCCAGCTTATCTCACTTCAGACACTTTACCCCACTTCAGTCCAGGCCACATTAGCCCTGTCCAGCCCATTCCAGCTCACCCCAGCCCCTTCAGCCCACTTCAGCCCAGCGCAGCCAGCTTTAGCAAGGTCCGTTCCACTTTAGCCCAGCCCAGCCCACTTCAGACCAGTTTTGCCCTCGCCAGACCAACTTAGCTCAGCCCAGCCCAGTTCAGACCTGTCCCAACCAATTTAGCACAGTTCTGCAGCGTTTAGCCCAATTCAGACCATCCAGCACACCATAGCCCTTTTGAGCACACTTCAGCCCACTTCAGGCCAGCCCAGCACACTTTAGACCAGTTCAGCCTAGTTTATCCCAATTCACATCTATCCAGAACACTTTGTCACAGTTAAGCCCAATTCAGACCAGTCCAGCCCACTTTAGCCCAACGCAGCCCAGCCCACTACAGTTTAGCCCACTTTAGCCCTTCCCAGACCAACGTAGCGTACTTTAGGCCAGCTCAGTCCAGCCCACTTTAGATCAATCCATCTTATCCCTGCCCAATTTAACCCAGTTCAGCCCACTTTACAGCCCAGCCCACTGCAGCTCAGCGCAGACAAGCTGAGCCCAATTAGGCCCACTTTAGCACAGTTCAGCCTGGTTTAGCACAGCCCAGCCAAGACATGATCAGCCACTTCAAGCCAGTTTACCTCAGTTCAGCCCAGTTCAGCCCAGCCCAGCAAAATTTACTCCAATTCGGCCCAGTCCAGTCACTTTCAGACAAGCTCAGATCTGTCTAACCCAGTGAAGCCCCCTTCAGCCCACTTCAGCCACTCCAGCACCGTTCAGCCCAGTTTGGCCCACTTCAGGAGAGTTTAGACCACTTTGGCCCACTTCAGACCAGTCCAGCCCAGTTTAGCCCACTTCAGCACAGTTTAGCCTTGTCCAGCCCAGCAGAGCTCAGCCCACCCTCGCTTGCTACAGGCAAAACGGCTCGTTTGCTACACAGCATGGCTTGGCACTACTTTGACCCAATTCAGACCAGTCCAGCCCACTTTAGCTCAGTCCAGTGCAATTAAGCCCACCCAAGAACAGTTTAGCCCAGTCCAGCACATTTTGGCCCACTTCAGACCTCTCCAGACCACTTTAGCCCAGCACAGCCCAGTTTAGCCCAGTGCACACCAGTCCAGCCCAGCTTATCTCACTTCAGACACTTTACCCCACTTCAGTCCAGGCCACATTAGCCCTGTCCAGCCCATTCCAGCTCACCCCAGCCCCTTCAGCCCACTTCAGCCCAGCGCAGCCAGCTTTAGCAAGGTCCGTTCCACTTTAGCCCAGCCCAGCCCACTTCAGACCAGTTTTGCCCTGGCCAGACCAACTTAGCTCAGCCCAGCCCAGTTCAGACCTGTCCCAACCAATTTAGCACAGTTCTGCAGCGTTTAGCCCAATTCAGACCATCCAGCACACCATAGCCCTTTTGAGCACACTTCAGCCCACTTCAGACCAGCCCAGCACACTTTAGACCAGTTCAGCCTAGTTTATCCCAATTCACATCTATCCAGAACACTCTGTCACAGTTAAGCCCAATTCAGACCAGTCCAGCCCACTTTAGCCCAATGCAGCCCAGCCCACTACAGTTTAGCCCACTTTAGCCCTTCCCAGACCAACGTAGCGTACTTTAGGCCAGCTCAGTCCAGCCCTGTTTAGCCCAGTCCATCTTATCCCTGCCCAATTTAACCCAGTTCAGCCCACTTCACAGCCCAGCCCACTGCAGCTCAGCGCAGACAAGCTGAGCCCAATTAGGCCCACTTTAGCACAGTTCAGCCTGGTTTAGCACAGCCCAGCCAAGACATGATCAGCCACTTCAAGCCAGTTTACCTCAGTTCAGCCCAGTTCAGCCCAGCCCAGCAAAATTTACTCCAATTCGGCCCAGTCCAGTCACTTTCAGACAAGCTCAGATCTGTCTAACCCAGTGAAGCCCCCTTCAGCCCACTTCAGCCACTCCAGCACCGTTCAGCCCAGTTTGGCCCACTTCAGGAGAGTTTAGACCACTTTGGCCCACTTCAGACCAGTCCAGCCCAGTTTAGCCCACTTCAGCACAGTTTAGCCTTGTCCAGCCCAGCAGAGCTCAGCCCACCCTCGCTTGCTACAGGCAAAACGGCTCGTTTGCTACACAGCATGGCTTGGCACTACTTTGGCCCAATTCAGACCAGTCCAGCCCACTTTAGCTCAGTCCAGTGCAATTAAGCCCACCCAAGAACAGTTTAGCCCAGTCCAGCACATTTTGGCCCACTTCAGACCTCTCCAGACCACTTTAGCCCAGCACAGCCCAGTTTAGCCCAGTGCACACCAGCCCAGCCCAGCTTATCTCACTTCAGACACTTTACCCCACTTCAGTCCAGGCCACATTAGCCCTGTCCAGCCCATTCCAGCTCACCCCAGCCCCTTCAGCCCACTTCAGCCCAGCGCAGCCAGCTTTAGCAAGGTCCGTTCCACTTTAGCCCAGCCCAGCCCACTTCAGACCAGTTTTGCCCTCGCCAGACCAACTTAGCTCAGCCCAGCCCAGTTCAGACCTGTCCCATCCAATTTAGCACAGTTCTGCAGCGTTTAGCCCAATTCAGACCATCCAGCACACCATAGCCCTTTTGAGCACACTTCAGCCCACTTCAGGCCAGCCCAGCACACTTTAGACCAGTTCAGCCTAGTTTATCCCAATTCACATCTATCCAGAACACTTTGTCACAGTTAAGCCCAATTCAGACCAGTCCAGCCCACTTTAGCCCAACGCAGCCCAGCCCACTACAGTTTAGCCCACTTTAGCCCTTCCCAGACCAACGTAGCGTACTTTAGGCCAGCTCAGTCCAGCCCACTTTAGATCAATCCATCTTATCCCTGCCCAATTTAACCCAGTTCAGCCCACTTTACAGCCCAGCCCACTGCAGCTCAGCGCAGACAAGCTGAGCCCAATTAGGCCCACTTTAGCACAGTTCAGCCTGGTTTAGCACAGCCCAGCCCAGCCAAGACATGATCAGCCACTTCAAGCCACTTTACCTCAGTTCAGCCCAGCCCAGCAAAATTTACTCCAATTCGGCCCAGTCCAGTCACTTTCAGACAAGCTCAGATCTGTCTAACCCAGTGAAGCCCCCTTCAGCCCACTTCAGCCACTCCAGCACCGTTCAGCCCAGTTTGGCCCACTTCAGGAGAGTTTAGACCACTTTGGCCCACTTCAGACCAGTCCAGCCCAGTTTAGCCCACTTCAGCACAGTTTAGCCTTGTCCAGCCCAGCAGAGCTCAGCCCACCCTCGCTTGCTACAGGCAAAACGGCTCGTTTGCTACACAGCATGGCTTGGCACTACTTTGACCCAATTCAGACCAGTCCAGCCCACTTTAGCTCAGTCCGGTGCAATTAAGCCCACCCAAGAACAGTTTAGCCCAGTCCAGCACATTTTGGCCCACTTCAGACCTCTCCAGACCACTTTAGCCCAGCACAGCCCAGTTTAGCCCAGTGCACACCAGTCCAGCCCAGCTTATCTCACTTCAGACACTTTACCCCACTTCAGTCCAGGCCACATTAGCCCTGTCCAGCTCACCCCAGCCCCTTCAGCCCACTTCAGCCCAGCGCAGCCAGCTTTAGCAAGGTCCGTTCCACTTTAGCCCAGCCCAGCCCACTTTAGCCCACTTCAGACCAGTTTTGCCCTCGCCAGACCAACTTAGCTCAGCCCAGCCCAGTTCAGACCTGTCCCAACCAATTTAGCACAGTTCTGCAGCGTTTAGCCCAATTCAGACCATCCAGCACACCATAGCCCTTTTGAGCACACTTCAGCCCACTTCAGACCAGCCCAGCACACTTTAGAGCAGTTCAGCCTAGTTTATCCCAATTCACATCTATCCAGAACACTTTGTCACAGTTAAGCCCAATTCAGACCAGTCCAGCCCACTTTAGCCCAACACAGCAAGCCCACTACCGTTTAGCCCACTTTAGCCCTTCCCAGACCAACGTAGCGTACTTTAGGCCAGCTCAGTCCAGCCCACTTTAGCCCAATCCATCTTATCCCTGCCCAATTTAACCCAGTTCAGCCCACTTCACAGCCCAGCCCACTGCAGCTCAGCGCAGACAAGCTGAGCCCAATTAGGCCCACTTTAGCACAGTTCAGCCTGGTTTAGCACAGCCCAGCCCAGCCAAGACATGATCAGCCACTTCAAGCCAGTTTACCTCAGTTCAGCCCAGTTCAGCCCAGCCCAGCAAAATTTACTCCAATTCGGCCCAGTCCAGTCACTTTCAGACAAGCTCAGATCTGTCTAACCCAGTGAAGCCCCCTTCAGCCCACTTCAGCCACTCCAGCACCGTTCAGCCCAGTTTGGCCCACTTCAGGAGAGTTTAGACCACTTTGGCCCACTTCAGACCAGTCCAGCCCAGTTTAGCCCACTTCAGCACAGTTTAGCCTTGTCCAGCCCAGCAGAGCTCAGCCCACCCTCGCTTGCTACAGGCAAAACGGCTCGTTTGCTACACAGCATGGCTTGGCACTACTTTGGCCCAATTCAGACCAGTCCAGCCCACTTTAGCTCAGTCCAGTGCAATTAAGCCCACCCAAGAACAGTTTAGCCCAGTCCAGCACATTTTGGCCCACTTCAGACCTCTCCAGACCACTTTAGCCCAGCACAGCCCAGTTTAGCCCAGTGCACACCAGTCCAGCCCAGCTTATCTCACTTCAGACACTTTACCCCACTTCAGTCCAGGCCACATTAGCCCTGTCCAGCCCATTCCAGCTCACCCCAGCCCCTTCAGCCCACTTCAGCCCAGCGCAGCCAGCTTTAGCAAGGTCCGTTCCACTTTAGCCCAGCCCAGCCCACTTTAGCCCACTTCAGACCAGTTTTGCCCTCGCCAGACCAACTTAGCTCAGCCCAGCCCAGTTCAGACCTGTCCCAACCAATTTAGCACAGTTCTGCAGCGTTTAGCCCAATTCAGACCATCCAGCACACCATAGCCCTTTTGAGCACACTTCAGCCCACTTCAGGCCAGCCCAGCACACTTTAGACCAGTTCAGCCTAGTTTATCCCAATTCACATCTATCCAGAACACTTTGTCACAGTTAAGCCCAATTCAGACCAGTCCAGCCCACTTTAGCCCAACACAGCAAGCCCACTACCGTTTAGCCCACTTTAGCCCTTCCCAGACCAACGTAGCGTACTTTAGGCCAGCTCAGTCCAGCCCACTTTAGCCCAATCCATCTTATCCCTGCCCAATTTAACCCTGTTCAGCCCACTTCACAGCCCAGCCCACTGCAGCTCAGCGCAGACAAGCTGAGCCCAATTAGGCCCACTTTAGCACAGTTCAGCCTGGTTTAGCACAGCCCAGCCCAGCCAAGACATGATCAGCCACTTCAAGCCAGTTTACCTCAGTTCAGCCCAGTTCAGCCCAGCCCAGCAAAATTTACTCCAATTCGGCCCAGTCCAGTCACTTTCAGACAAGCTCAGATCTGTCTAACCCAGTGAAGCCCCCTTCAGCCCACTTCAGCCACTCCAGCACCGTTCAGCCCAGTTTGGCCCACTTCAGGAGAGTTTAGACCACTTTGGCCCACTTCAGACCAGTCCAGCCCAGTTTAGCCCACTTCAGCACAGTTTAGCCTTGTCCAGCCCAGCAGAGCTCAGCCCACCCTTGCTTGCTACAGGCAAAACGGCTCGTTTGCTACACAGCATGGCTTGGCACTACTTTGACCCAATTCAGACCAGTCCAGCCCACTTTAGCTCAGTCCAGTGCAATTAAGCCCACCCAAGAACAGTTTAGCCCAGTCCAGCACATTTTGGCCCACTTCAGACCTCTCCAGACCACTTTAGCCCAGCACAGCCCAGTTTAGCCCAGTGCACACCAGTCCAGCCCAGCTTATCTCACTTCAGACACTTTACCCCACTTCAGTCCAGGCCACATTAGCCCTGTCCAGCTCACCCCAGCCCCTTCAGCCCACTTCAGCCCAGCGCAGCCAGCTTTAGCAAGGTCCGTTCCACTTTAGCCCAGCCCAGCCCACTTTAGCCCACTTCAGACCAGTTTTGCCCTGGCCAGACCAACTTAGCTCAGCCCAGCCCAGTTCAGACCTGTCCCAACCAATTTAGCACAGTTCTGCAGCGTTTAGCCCAATTCAGACCATCCAGCACACCATAGCCCTTTTGAGCACACTTCAGCCCACTTCAGACCAGCCCAGCACACTTTAGACCAGTTCAGCCTAGTTTATCCCAATTCACATCTATCCAGAACACTTTGTCACAGTTAAGCCCAATTCAGACCAGTCCAGCCCACTTTAGCCCAACGCAGCCCAGCCCACTACAGTTTAGCCCACTTTAGCCCTTCCCAGACCAACGTAGCGTACTTTAGGCCAGCTCAGTCCAGCCCACTTTAGCCCAATCCATCTTATCCCTGCCCAATTTAACCCAGTTCAGCCCACTTCACAGCCCAGCCCACTGCAGCTCAGCACAGACAAGCTGAGCCCAATTAGGCCCACTTTAGCACAGTTCAGCCTGGTTTAGCACAGCCCAGCCATGATCAGCCACTTCAAGCCAGTTTACCTCAGTTCAGCCCAGTTCAGCCCAGCCCAGCAAAATTTACTCCAATTCGGCCCAGTCCAGTCACTTTCAGACAAGCTCAGATCTGTCTAACCCAGTGAAGCCCCCTTCAGCCCACTTCAGCCACTCCAGCACCGTTCAGCCCAGTTTGGCCCACTTCAGGAGAATTTAGACCACTTTGGCCCACTTCAGACCAGTCCAGCCCAGTTTAGCCCACTTCAACACAGTTTAGCCTTGTCCAGCCCAGCAGAGCTCAGCCCACCCTCGCTTGCTACAGGCAAAACGGCTCGTTTGCTACACAGCATGGCTTGGCACTACTTTGACCCAATTCAGACCAGTCCAGCCCACTTTAGCTCAGTCCAGTGCAATTAAGCCCACCCAAGAACAGTTTAGCCCAGTCCAGCACATTTTGGCCCACTTCAGACCTCTCCAGACCACTTTAGCCCAGCACAGCCCAGTTTAGCCCAGTGCACACCAGCCCAGCCCAGCTTATCTCACTTCAGACACTTTACCCCACTTCAGTCCAGGCCACATTAGCCCTGTCCAGCCCATTCCAGCTCACCCCAGCCCCTTCAGCCCACTTCAGCCCAGCGCAGCCAGCTTTAGCAAGGTCCGTTCCACTTTAGCCCAGCCCAGCCCACTTTAGCCCGCTTCAGACCAGTTTTGCCCTCGCCAGACCAACTTAGCTCAGCCCAGCCCAGTTCAGACCTGTCCCAACCAATTTAGCACAGTTCTGCAGCGTTTAGCCCAATTCAGACCATCCAGCACACCATAGCCCTTTTGAGCACACTTCAGCCCACTTCAGACCAGCCCAGCACACTTTAGACCAGTTCAGCCTAGTTTATCCCAATTCACAGAATCACAGAATCCCAAGGGTTGGAAGGGACCTCAAAAGATCATCTAGTCCAACCCCCCTGCAAGAGCAGGGTAACCTACAGTACATCACACAGGAACTTGTCCAGGCGGGCCTTGAATATCTCCAGTGTAGGAGACTCCACAACCCCCCTGGGCAACCTGTTGCAGTGCTCTGTCACTCTTACAGTAAAGAAGTTCTTCCTGATGTTAACGTGGAACTTCCTATGTTCCAGTTTACACCCATTGCCCCTTGTCCTATCACTGGATATCACTGAAAAAAGCCTAGCTCCATCATCCTGACACCTACCCTTTACATATTTGTAAACATTGATGAGGTCACCCCTCAGTCTCCTCTTCTCCAAGCTAAAGAGACCCAGCTCCCTCAGCCTCTCCTCATAAGGGAGATGTTCCACTCCCTTAATCATCTTTGTGGCTCTGCGCTGGACTCCTTCAGGAAATTCCCTGTCCTTCTTGAACAGAGGGGCCCAGAACTGGACGCAATATTCCAGATGCGGCCTCACCAAGGCTGAGTAGAGGGGGAGGAGAACCTCTCTTGACCTACTAACCACTCCCTTTCTAATGCACCCTAAGATGCCATTTGCCTTCTTGGCCACAAGAGCACATTGCTGGCTCATGGTCATCCTCCTATCCACCAGGACCCCCAGGTCCCTTTCCCCTTCACTACTTTCCAGCAGGTCAACCCCCAACCTGTACTGGTACATGGGGTTGTTCTTCCCCAGATGCAAGACTCTACACTTGCCCTTGTTAAATTTCATCAAGTTTCTCCCCGCCCAACTCACATCTATCCAGAACACTTTGTCACAGTTAAGCCCAATTCAGACCAGTCCAGCCCACTTTAGCCCAACGCAGCCCAGCCCACTACAGTTTAGCCCACTTTAGCCCTTCCCAGACCAACGTAGCGTACTTTAGGCCAGCTCAGTCCAGCCCACTTTAGCCCAATCCATCTTATCCCTGCCCAATTTAACCCAGTTCAGCCCACTTCACAGCCCAGCCCACTGCAGCTCAGCGCAGACAAGCTGAGCCCAATTAGGCCCACTTTAGCACAGTTCAGCCTGGTTTAGCACAGCCCAGCCCAGCCATGATCAGCCACTTCAAGCCAGTTTACCTCAGTTCAGCCCAGTTCAGCCCAGCCCAGCAAAATTTACTCCAATTCGGCCCAGTCCAGTCACTTTCAGACAAGCTCAGATCTGTCTAACCCAGTGAAGCCCCCTTCAGCCCACTTCAGCCACTCCAGCACCGTTCAGCCCAGTTTGGCCCACTTCAGGAGAGTTTAGACCACTTTGGCCCACCTCAGACCAGTCCAGCCCAGTTTAGCCCACTTCAGCACAGTTTAGCCTTGTCCAGCCCAGCAGAGCCCAGCCCACCCTCGCTTGCTACAGGCAAAAGGGCTCGTTTGCTACACAGCACGGCTTGGCACTACTCTGGCCCAATTCAGACCAGTCCAGCCCACTTTAGCTCAGTCCAGTGCAATTAAGCCCACCCAAGAACAGTTTAGCCCAGTCCAGCACATTTTGGCCCACTTCAGACCTCTCCAGACCACTTTAGCCCAGCACAGCCCAGTTTAGCCCAGTGCACACCAGTCCAGCCCAGCTTATCTCACTTCAGACACTTTACCCCACTTCAGTCCAGGCCACATTAGCCCTGTCCAGCCCATTCCAGCTCACCCCAGCCCCTTCAGCCCACTTCAGCCCAGCGCAGCCAGCTTTAGCAAGGTCCGTTCCACTTTAGCCCAGCCCAGCCCACTTTAGCCCACTTCAGACCAGTTTTGCCCTCGCCAGACCAACTTAGCTCAGCCCAGCCCAGTTCAGACCTGTCCCAACCAATTTAGCACAGTTCTGCAGCGTTTAGCCCAATTCAGACCATCCAGCACACCATAGCCCTTTTGAGCACACTTCAGCCCACTTCAGACCAGCCCAGCACACTTTAGACCAGTTCAGCCTAGTTTATCCCAATTCACATCTATCCAGAACACTTTGTCACAGTTAAGCCCAATTCAGACCAGTCCAGCCCACTTTAGCCCAACGCAGCCCAGCCCACTACAGTTTAGCCCACTTTAGCCCTTCCCAGACCAACGTAGCGTACTTTAGGCCACCTCAGTCCAGCCCACTTTAGCCCAATCCATCTTATCCCTGCCCAATTTAACCCAGTTCAGCCCACTTTACAGCCCAGCCCACTGCAGCTCAGCGCAGACAAGCTGAGCCCAATTAGGCCCACTTTAGCACAGTTCAGCCTGGTTTAGCACAGCCCAGCCAAGACATGATCAGCCACTTCAAGCCAGTTTACCTCAGTTCAGCCCAGTTCAGCCCAGCCCAGCAAAATTTACTCCAATTCGGCCCAGTCCAGTCACTTTCAGACAAGCTCAGATCTGTCTAACCCAGTGAAGCCCCCTTCAGCCCACTTCAGCCACTCCAGCACCGTTCAGCCCAGTTTGGCCCACTTCAGGAGAGTTTAGACCACTTTGGCCCACCTCAGACCAGTCCAGCCCAGTTTAGCCCACTTCAGCACAGTTTAGCCTTGTCCAGCCCAGCAGAGCTCAGCCCACCCTCGCTTGCTACAGGCAAAACGGCTCGTTTGCTACACAGCACGGCTTGGCACTACTCTGGCCCAATTCAGACCAGTCCAGCCCACTTTAGCTCAGTCCAGTGTAATTAAGCCCACCCAAGAACAGTTTAGCCCAGTCCAGCACATTTTGGCCCACTTCAGACCTCTCCAGACCACTTTAGCCCAGCACAGCCCAGTTTAGCCCAGTGCACACCAGTCCAGCCCAGCTTATCTCACTTCAGACACTTTACCCCACTTCAGTCCAGGCCACATTAGCCCTGTCCAGCCCATTCCAGCTCACCCCAGCCCCTTCAGCCCACTTCAGCCCAGCGCAGCCAGCTTTAGCAAGGTCCGTTCCACTTTAGCCCAGCCCAGCCCACTTCAGACCAGTTTTGCCCTGGCCAGACCAACTTAGCTCAGCCCAGCCCAGTTCAGACCTGTCCCAACCAATTTAGCACAGTTCTGCAGCGTTTAGCCCAATTCAGACCATCCAGCACACCATAGCCCTTTTGAGCACACTTCAGCCCACTTCAGACCAGCCCAGCACACTTTAGACCAGTTCAGCCTAGTTTATCCCAATTCACATCTATCCAGAACACTTTGTCACAGTTAAGCCCAATTCAGACCAGTCCAGCCCACTTTAGCCCAACGCAGCCCAGCCCACTACAGTTTAGCCCACTTTAGCCCTTCCCAGACCAACGTAGCGTACTTTAGGCCAGCTCAGTCCAGCCCACTTTAGCCCAATCCATCTTATCCCTGCCCAATTTAACCCAGTTCAGCCCACTTCACAGCCCAGCCCACTGCAGCTCAGCGCAGACAAGCTGAGCCCAATTAGGCCCACTTTAGCACAGTTCAGCCTGGTTTAGCACAGCCCAGCCCAGCCATGATCAGCCACTTCAAGCCAGTTTACCTCAGTTCAGCCCAGTTCAGCCCAGCCCAGCAAAATTTACTCCAATTCGGCCCAGTCCAGTCACTTTCAGACAAGCTCAGATCTGTCTAACCCAGTGAAGCCCCCTTCAGCCCACTTCAGCCACTCCAGCACCGTTCAGCCCAGTTTGGCCCACTTCAGGAGAGTTTAGACCACTTTGGCCCACCTCAGACCAGTCCAGCCCAGTTTAGCCCACTTCAGCACAGTTTAGCCTTGTCCAGCCCAGCAGAGCCCAGCCCACCCTCGCTTGCTACAGGCAAAAGGGCTCGTTTGCTACACAGCACGGCTTGGCACTACTCTGGCCCAATTCAGACCAGTCCAGCCCACTTTAGCTCAGTCCAGTGCAATTAAGCCCACCCAAGAACAGTTTAGCCCAGTCCAGCACATTTTGGCCCACTTCAGACCTCTCCAGACCACTTTAGCCCAGCACAGCCCAGTTTAGCCCAGTGCACACCAGTCCAGCCCAGCTTATCTCACTTCAGACACTTTACCCCACTTCAGTCCAGGCCACATTAGCCCTGTCCAGCCCATTCCAGCTCACCCCAGCCCCTTCAGCCCACTTCAGCCCAGCGCAGCCAGCTTTAGCAAGGTCCGTTCCACTTTAGCCCAGCCCAGCCCACTTTAGCCCACTTCAGACCAGTTTTGCCCTCGCCAGACCAACTTAGCTCAGCCCAGCCCAGTTCAGACCTGTCCCAACCAATTTAGCACAGTTCTGCAGCGTTTAGCCCAATTCAGACCATCCAGCACACCATAGCCCTTTTGAGCACACTTCAGCCCACTTCAGACCAGCCCAGCACACTTTAGAGCAGTTCAGCCTAGTTTATCCCAATTCACATCTATCCAGAACACTTTGTCACAGTTAAGCCCAATTCAGACCAGTCCAGCCCACTTTAGCCCAACGCAGCCCAGCCCACTACAGTTTAGCCCACTTTAGCCCTTCCCAGACCAACGTAGCGTACTTTAGGCCAGCTCAGTCCAGCCCACTTTAGCCCAATCCATCTTATCCCTGCCCAATTTAACCCAGTTCAGCCCACTTTACAGCCCAGCCCACTGCAGCTCAGCGCAGACAAGCTGAGCCCAATTAGGCCCACTTTAGCACAGTTCAGCCTGGTTTAGCACAGCCCAGCCAAGACATGATCAGCCACTTCAAGCCAGTTTACCTCAGTTCAGCCCAGTTCAGCCCAGCCCAGCAAAATTTACTCCAATTCGGCCCAGTCCAGTCACTTTCAGACAAGCTCAGATCTGTCTAACCCAGTGAAGCCCCCTTCAGCCCACTTCAGCCACTCCAGCACCGTTCAGCCCAGTTTGGCCCACTTCAGGAGAGTTTAGACCACTTTGGCCCACCTCAGACCAGTCCAGCCCAGTTTAGCCCACTTCAGCACAGTTTAGCCTTGTCCAGCCCAGCAGAGCTCAGCCCACCCTCGCTTGCTACAGGCAAAACGGCTCGTTTGCTACACAGCACGGCTTGGCACTACTCTGGCCCAATTCAGACCAGTCCAGCCCACTTTAGCTCAGTCCAGTGCAATTAAGCCCACCCAAGAACAGTTTAGCCCAGTCCAGCACATTTTGGCCCACTTCAGACCTCTCCAGACCACTTTAGCCCAGCACAGCCCAGTTTAGCCCAGTGCACACCAGTCCAGCCCAGCTTATCTCACTTCAGACACTTTACCCCACTTCAGTCCAGGCCACATTAGCCCTGTCCAGCCCATTCCAGCTCACCCCAGCCCCTTCAGCCCACTTCAGCCCAGCGCAGCCAGCTTTAGCAAGGTCCATTCCACTTTAGCCCAGCCCAGCCCACTTCAGACCAGTTTTGCCCTGGCCAGACCAACTTAGCTCAGCCCAGCCCAGTTCAGACCTGTCCCAACCAATTTAGCACAGTTCTGCAGCGTTTAGCCCAATTCAGACCATCCAGCACACCATAGCCCTTTTGAGCACACTTCAGCCCACTTCAGCCCAGCCCAGCACACTTTAGACCAGTTCAGCCTAGTTTATCCCAATTCACATCTATCCAGAACACTTTGTCACAGTTAAGCCCAATTCAGACCAGTCCAGCCCACTTTAGCCCAACGCAGCCCAGCCCACTACAGTTTAGCCCACTTTAGCCCTTCCCAGACCAACGTAGCGTACTTTAGGCCAGCTCAGTCCAGCCCACTTTAGCCCAATCCATCTTATCCCTGCCCAATTTAACCCAGTTCAGCCCACTTTACAGCCCAGCCCACTGCAGCTCAGCGCAGACAAGCTGAGCCCAATTAGGCCCACTTTAGCACAGTTCAGCCTGGTTTAGCACAGCCCAGCCCAGCCATGATCAGCCACTTCAAGCCAGTTTACCTCAGTTCAGCCCAGTTCAGCCCAGCCCAGCAAAATTTACTCCAATTCGGCCCAGTCCAGTCACTTTCAGACAAGCTCAGATCTGTCTAACCCAGTGAAGCCCCCTTCAGCCCACTTCAGCCACTCCAGCACCGTTCAGCCCAGTTTGGCCCACTTCAGGAGAGTTTAGACCACTTTGGCCCACCTCAGACCAGTCCAGCCCAGTTTAGCCCACTTCAGCACAGTTTAGCCTTGTCCAGCCCAGCAGAGCCCAGCCCACCCTCGCTTGCTACAGGCAAAAGGGCTCGTTTGCTACACAGCACGGCTTGGCACTACTCTGGCCCAATTCAGACCAGTCCAGCCCACTTTAGCTCAGTCCAGTGCAATTAAGCCCACCCAAGAACAGTTTAGCCCAGTCCAGCACATTTTGGCCCACTTCAGACCTCTCCAGACCACTTTAGCCCAGCACAGCCCAGTTTAGCCCAGTGCACACCAGTCCAGCCCAGCTTATCTCACTTCAGACACTTTACCCCACTTCAGTCCAGGCCACATTAGCCCTGTCCAGCCCATTCCAGCTCACCCCAGCCCCTTCAGCCCACTTCAGCCCAGCGCAGCCAGCTTTAGCAAGGTCCGTTCCACTTTAGCCCAGCCCAGCCCACTTTAGCCCACTTCAGACCAGTTTTGCCCTCGCCAGACCAACTTAGCTCAGCCCAGCCCAGTTCAGACCTGTCCCAACCAATTTAGCACAGTTCTGCAGCGTTTAGCCCAATTCAGACCATCCAGCACACCATAGCCCTTTTGAGCACACTTCAGCCCACTTCAGACCAGCCCAGCACACTTTAGACCAGTTCAGCCTAGTTTATCCCAATTCACATCTATCCAGAACACTTTGTCACAGTTAAGCCCAATTCAGACCAGTCCAGCCCACTTTAGCCCAACGCAGCCCAGCCCACTACAGTTTAGCCCACTTTAGCCCTTCCCAGACCAACGTAGCGTACTTTAGGCCAGCTCAGTCCAGCCCACTTTAGCCCAATCCATCTTATCCCTGCCCAATTTAACCCAGTTCAGCCCACTTTACAGCCCAGCCCACTGCAGCTCAGCGCAGACAAGCTGAGCCCAATTAGGCCCACTTTAGCACAGTTCAGCCTGGTTTAGCACAGCCCAGCCAAGACATGATCAGCCACTTCAAGCCAGTTTACCTCAGTTCAGCCCAGTTCAGCCCAGCCCAGCAAAATTTACTCCAATTCGGCCCAGTCCAGTCACTTTCAGACAAGCTCAGATCTGTCTAACCCAGTGAAGCCCCCTTCAGCCCACTTCAGCCACTCCAGCACCGTTCAGCCCAGTTTGGCCCACTTCAGGAGAGTTTAGACCACTTTGGCCCACTTCAGACCAGTCCAGCCCAGTTTAGCCCACTTCAGCACAGTTTAGCCTTGTCCAGCCCAGCAGAGCTCAGCCCACCCTCGCTTGCTACAGGCAAAACGGCTCGTTTGCTACACAGCACGGCTTGGCACTACTCTGGCCCAATTCAGACCAGTCCAGCCCACTTTAGCTCAGTCCAGTGCAATTAAGCCCACCCAAGAACAGTTTAGCCCAGTCCAGCACATTTTGGCCCACTTCAGACCTCTCCAGACCACTTTAGCCCAGCACAGCCCAGTTTAGCCCAGTGCACACCAGTCCAGCCCAGCTTATCTCACTTCAGACACTTTACCCCACTTCAGTCCAGGCCACATTAGCCCTGTCCAGCCCATTCCAGCTCACCCCAGCCCCTTCAGCCCACTTCAGCCCAGCGCAGCCAGCTTTAGCAAGGTCCGTTCCACTTTAGCCCAGCCCAGCCCACTTCAGACCAGTTTTGCCCTGGCCAGACCAACTTAGCTCAGCCCAGCCCAGTTCAGACCTGTCCCAACCAATTTAGCACAGTTCTGCAGCGTTTAGCCCAATTCAGACCATCCAGCACACCATAGCCCTTTTGAGCACACTTCAGCCCACTTCAGCCCAGCCCAGCACACTTTAGACCAGTTCAGCCTAGTTTATCCCAATTCACATCTATCCAGAACACTTTGTCACAGTTAAGCCCAATTCAGACCAGTCCAGCCCACTTTAGCCCAACGCAGACCAGCCCACTACAGTTTAGCCCACTTTAGCCCTTCCCAGACCAACGTAGCGTACTTTAGGCCACCTCAGTCCAGCCCACTTTAGCCCAATCCATCTTATCCCTGCCCAATTTAACCCAGTTCAGCCCACTTCACAGCCCAGCCCACTGCAGCTCAGCGCAGACAAGCTGAGCCCAATTAGGCCCACTTTAGCACAGTTCAGCCTGGTTTAGCACAGCCCAGCCAAGACATGATCAGCCACTTCAAGCCAGTTTACCTCAGTTCAGCCCAGTTCAGCCCAGCCCAGCAAAATTTACTCCAATTCGGCCCAGTCCAGTCACTTTCAGACAAGCTCAGATCTGTCTAACCCAGTGAAGCCCCCTTCAGCCCACTTCAGCCACTCCAGCACCGTTCAGCCCAGTTTGGCCCACTTCAGGAGAGTTTAGACCACTTTGGCCCACCTCAGACCAGTCCAGCCCAGTTTAGCCCACTTCAGCACAGTTTAGCCTTGTCCAGCCCAGCAGAGCTCAGCCCACCCTCGCTTGCTACAGGCAAAACGGCTCGTTTGCTACACAGCACGGCTTGGCACTACTCTGGCCCAATTCAGACCAGTCCAGCCCACTTTAGCTCAGTCCAGTGCAATTAAGCCCACCCAAGAACAGTTTAGCCCAGTCCAGCACATTTTGGCCCACTTCAGACCTCTCCAGACCACTTTAGCCCAGCACAGCCCAGTTTAGCCCAGTGCACACCAGTCCAGCCCAGCTTATCTCACTTCAGACACTTTACCCCACTTCAGTCCAGGCCACATTAGCCCTGTCCAGCCCATTCCAGCTCACCCCAGCCCCTTCAGCCCACTTCAGCCCAGCGCAGCCAGCTTTAGCAAGGTCCGTTCCACTTTAGCCCAGCCCAGCCCACTTCAGACCAGTTTTGCCCTGGCCAGACCAACTTAGCTCAGCCCAGCCCAGTTCAGACCTGTCCCAACCAATTTAGCACAGTTCTGCAGCGTTTAGCCCAATTCAGACCATCCAGCACACCATAGCCCTTTTGAGCACACTTCAGCCCACTTCAGACCAGCCCAGCACACTTTAGACCAGTTCAGCCTAGTTTATCCCAATTCACATCTATCCAGAACACTTTGTCACAGTTAAGCCCAATTCAGACCAGTCCAGCCCACTTTAGCCCAACGCAGCCCAGCCCACTACAGTTTAGCCCACTTTAGCCCTTCCCAGACCAACGTAGCGTACTTTAGGCCACCTCAGTCCAGCCCACTTTAGCCCAATCCATCTTATCCCTGCCCAATTTAACCCAGTTCAGCCCACTTTACAGCCCAGCCCACTGCAGCTCAGCGCAGACAAGCTGAGCCCAATTAGGCCCACTTTAGCACAGTTCAGCCTGGTTTAGCACAGCCCAGCCAAGACATGATCAGCCACTTCAAGCCAGTTTACCTCAGTTCAGCCCAGTTCAGCCCAGCCCAGCAAAATTTACTCCAATTCGGCCCAGTCCAGTCACTTTCAGACAAGCTCAG
This sequence comes from Lathamus discolor, assembly GCF_037157495.1. Lineage (NCBI taxonomy): Eukaryota > Metazoa > Chordata > Aves > Psittaciformes > Psittacidae > Lathamus > Lathamus discolor. Next base: position 31,976 of record NW_027069394.1, on the reverse strand, counting down.
ATCTGTCTAACCCAGTGAAGCCCCCTTCAGCCCACTTCAGCCACTCCAGCACCGTTCAGCCCAGTTTGGCCCACTTCAGGAGAGTTTAGACCACTTTGGCCCACCTCAGACCAGTCCAGCCCAGTTTAGCCCACTTCAGCACAGTTTAGCCTTGTCCAGCCCAGCAGAGCTCAGCCCACCCTCGCTTGCTACAGGCAAAACGGCTCGTTTGCTACACAGCACGGCTTGGCACTACTTTGGCCCAATTCAGACCAGTCCAGCCCACTTTAGCTCAGTCCAGTGCAATTAAGCCCACCCAAGAACAGTTTAGCCCAGTCCAGCACATTTTGGCCCACTTCAGACCTCTCCAGACCACTTTAGCCCAGCACAGCCCAGTTTAGCCCAGTGCACACCAGTCCAGCCCAGCTTATCTCACTTCAGACACTTTACCCCACTTCAGTCCAGGCCACATTAGCCCTGTCCAGCCCATTCCAGCTCACCCCAGCCCCTTCAGCCCACTTCAGCCCAGCGCAGCCAGCTTTAGCAAGGTCCGTTCCACTTTAGCCCAGCCCAGCCCACTTTAGCCCAATCCATCTTATCCCTGCCCAATTTAACCCAGTTCAGCCCACTTCACAGCCCAGCCCACTGCAGCTCAGCGCAGACAAGCTGAGCCCAATTAGGCCCACTTTAGCACAGTTCAGCCTGGTTTAGCACAGCCCAGCCCAGCCATGATCAGCCACTTCAAGCCAGTTTACCTCAGTTCAGCCCAGTTCAGCCCAGCCCAGCAAAATTTACTCCAATTCGGCCCAGTCCAGTCACTTTCAGACAAGCTCAGATCTGTCTAACCCAGTGAAGCCCCCTTCAGCCCACTTCAGCCACTCCAGCACCGTTCAGCCCAGTTTGGCCCACTTCAGGAGAGTTTAGACCACTTTGGCCCACCTCAGACCAGTCCAGCCCAGTTTAGCCCACTTCAGCACAGTTTAGCCTTGTCCAGCCCAGCAGAGCTCAGCCCACCCTCGCTTGCTACAGGCAAAACGGCTCGTTTGCTACACAGCACGGCTTGGCACTACTCTGGCCCAATTCAGACCAGTCCAGCCCACTTTAGCTCAGTCCAGTGCAATTAAGCCCACCCAAGAACAGTTTAGCCCAGTCCAGCACATTTTGGCCCACTTCAGACCTCTCCAGACCACTTTAGCCCAGCACAGCCCAGTTTAGCCCAGTGCACACCAGTCCAGCCCAGCTTATCTCACTTCAGACACTTTACCCCACTTCAGTCCAGGCCACATTAGCCCTGTCCAGCCCATTCCAGCTCACCCCAGCCCCTTCAGCCCACTTCAGCCCAGCGCAGCCAGCTTTAGCAAGGTCCGTTCCACTTTAGCCCAGCCCAGCCCACTTCAGACCAGTTTTGCCCTCGCCAGACCAACTTAGCTCAGCCCAGCCCAGTTCAGACCTGTCCCAACCAATTTAGCACAGTTCTGCAGCGTTTAGCCCAATTCAGACCATCCAGCACACCATAGCCCTTTTGAGCACACTTCAGCCCACTTCAGACCAGCCCAGCACACTTTAGAGCAGTTCAGCCTAGTTTATCCCAATTCACATCTATCCAGAACACTTTGTCACAGTTAAGCCCAATTCAGACCAGTCCAGCCCACTTTAGCCCAACGCAGCCCAGCCCACTACAGTTTAGCCCACTTTAGCCCTTCCCAGACCAACGTAGCGTACTTTAGGCCAGCTCAGTCCAGCCCACTTTAGCCCAATCCATCTTATCCCTGCCCAATTTAACCCAGTTCAGCCCACTTTACAGCCCAGCCCACTGCAGCTCAGCGCAGACAAGCTGAGCCCAATTAGGCCCACTTTAGCACAGTTCAGCCTGGTTTAGCACAGCCCAGCCAAGACATGATCAGCCACTTCAAGCCAGTTTACCTCAGTTCAGCCCAGTTCAGCCCAGCCCAGCAAAATTTACTCCAATTCGGCCCAGTCCAGTCACTTTCAGACAAGCTCAGATCTGTCTAACCCAGTGAAGCCCCCTTCAGCCCACTTCAGCCACTCCAGCACCGTTCAGCCCAGTTTGGCCCACTTCAGGAGAGTTTAGACCACTTTGGCCCACCTCAGACCAGTCCAGCCCAGTTTAGCCCACTTCAGCACAGTTTAGCCTTGTCCAGCCCAGCAGAGCCCAGCCCACCCTCGCTTGCTACAGGCAAAAGGGCTCGTTTGCTACACAGCACGGCTTGGCACTACTCTGGCCCAATTCAGACCAGTCCAGCCCACTTTAGCTCAGTCCAGTGCAATTAAGCCCACCCAAGAACAGTTTAGCCCAGTCCAGCACATTTTGGCCCACTTCAGACCTCTCCAGACCACTTTAGCCCAGCACAGCCCAGTTTAGCCCAGTGCACACCAGTCCAGCCCAGCTTATCTCACTTCAGACACTTTACCCCACTTCAGTCCAGGCCACATTAGCCCTGTCCAGCCCATTCCAGCTCACCCCAGCCCCTTCAGCCCACTTCAGCCCAGCGCAGCCAGCTTTAGCAAGGTCCGTTCCACTTTAGCCCAGCCCAGCCCACTTTAGCCCACTTCAGACCAGTTTTGCCCTGGCCAGACCAACTTAGCTCAGCCCAGCCCAGTTCAGACCTGTCCCAACCAATTTAGCACAGTTCTGCAGCGTTTAGCCCAATTCAGACCATCCAGCACACCATAGCCCTTTTGAGCACACTTCAGCCCACTTCAGCCCAGCCCAGCACACTTTAGACCAGTTCAGCCTAGTTTATCCCAATTCACATCTATCCAGAACACTTTGTCACAGTTAAGCCCAATTCAGACCAGTCCAGCCCACTTTAGCCCAACGCAGCCCAGCCCACTACAGTTTAGCCCACTTTAGCCCTTCCCAGACCAACGTAGCGTACTTTAGGCCAGCTCAGTCCAGCCCACTTTAGCCCAATCCATCTTATCCCTGCCCAATTTAACCCAGTTCAGCCCACTTCACAGCCCAGCCCACTGCAGCTCAGCGCAGACAAGCTGAGCCCAATTAGGCCCACTTTAGCACAGTTCAGCCTGGTTTAGCACAGCCCAGCCCAGCCATGATCAGCCACTTCAAGCCAGTTTACCTCAGTTCAGCCCAGTTCAGCCCAGCCCAGCAAAATTTACTCCAATTCGGCCCAGTCCAGTCACTTTCAGACAAGCTCAGATCTGTCTAACCCAGTGAAGCCCCCTTCAGCCCACTTCAGCCACTCCAGCACCGTTCAGCCCAGTTTGGCCCACTTCAGGAGAGTTTAGACCACTTTGGCCCACCTCAGACCAGTCCAGCCCAGTTTAGCCCACTTCAGCACAGTTTAGCCTTGTCCAGCCCAGCAGAGCCCAGCCCACCCTCGCTTGCTACAGGCAAAAGGGCTCGTTTGCTACACAGCACGGCTTGGCACTACTCTGGCCCAATTCAGACCAGTCCAGCCCACTTTAGCTCAGTCCAGTGCAATTAAGCCCACCCAAGAACAGTTTAGCCCAGTCCAGCACATTTTGGCCCACTTCAGACCTCTCCAGACCACTTTAGCCCAGCACAGCCCAGTTTAGCCCAGTGCACACCAGTCCAGCCCAGCTTATCTCACTTCAGACACTTTACCCCACTTCAGTCCAGGCCACATTAGCCCTGTCCAGCCCATTCCAGCTCACCCCAGCCCCTTCAGCCCACTTCAGCCCAGCGCAGCCAGCTTTAGCAAGGTCCGTTCCACTTTAGCCCAGCCCAGCCCACTTCAGACCAGTTTTGCCCTGGCCAGACCAACTTAGCTCAGCCCAGCCCAGTTCAGACCTGTCCCAACCAATTTAGCACAGTTCTGCAGCGTTTAGCCCAATTCAGACCATCCAGCACACCATAGCCCTTTTGAGCACACTTCAGCCCACTTCAGCCCAGCCCAGCACACTTTAGACCAGTTCAGCCTAGTTTATCCCAATTCACATCTATCCAGAACACTTTGTCACAGTTAAGCCCAATTCAGACCAGTCCAGCCCACTTTAGCCCAACGCAGCCCAGCCCACTACAGTTTAGCCCACTTTAGCCCTTCCCAGACCAACGTAGCGTACTTTAGGCCACCTCAGTCCAGCCCACTTTAGCCCAATCCATCTTATCCCTGCCCAATTTAACCCAGTTCAGCCCACTTCACAGCCCAGCCCACTGCAGCTCAGCGCAGACAAGCTGAGCCCAATTAGGCCCACTTTAGCACAGTTCAGCCTGGTTTAGCACAGCCCAGCCCAGCCATGATCAGCCACTTCAAGCCAGTTTACCTCAGTTCAGCCCAGTTCAGCCCAGCCCAGCAAAATTTACTCCAATTCGGCCCAGTCCAGTCACTTTCAGACAAGCTCAGATCTGTCTAACCCAGTGAAGCCCCCTTCAGCCCACTTCAGCCACTCCAGCACCGTTCAGCCCAGTTTGGCCCACTTCAGGAGAGTTTAGACCACTTTGGCCCACCTCAGACCAGTCCAGCCCAGTTTAGCCCACTTCAGCACAGTTTAGCCTTGTCCAGCCCAGCAGAGCTCAGCCCACCCTCGCTTGCTACAGGCAAAACGGCTCGTTTGCTACACAGCACGGCTTGGCACTACTCTGGCCCAATTCAGACCAGTCCAGCCCACTTTAGCTCAGTCCAGTGCAATTAAGCCCACCCAAGAACAGTTTAGCCCAGTCCAGCACATTTTGGCCCACTTCAGACCTCTCCAGACCACTTTAGCCCAGCACAGCCCAGTTTAGCCCAGTGCACACCAGTCCAGCCCAGCTTATCTCACTTCAGACACTTTACCCCACTTCAGTCCAGGCCACATTAGCCCTGTCCAGCCCATTCCAGCTCACCCCAGCCCCTTCAGCCCACTTCAGCCCAGCGCAGCCAGCTTTAGCAAGGTCCGTTCCACTTTAGCCCAGCCCAGCCCACTTCAGACCAGTTTTGCCCTCGCCAGACCAACTTAGCTCAGCCCAGCCCAGTTCAGACCTGTCCCAACCAATTTAGCACAGTTCTGCAGCGTTTAGCCCAATTCAGACCATCCAGCACACCATAGCCCTTTTGAGCACACTTCAGCCCACTTCAGACCAGCCCAGCACACTTTAGAGCAGTTCAGCCTAGTTTATCCCAATTCACATCTATCCAGAACATTTTGTCACAGTTAAGCCCAATTCAGACCAGTCCAGCCCACTTTAGCCCAACGCAGCCCAGCCCACTACAGTTTAGCCCACTTTAGCCCTTCCCAGACCAACGTAGCGTACTTTAGGCCAGCTCAGTCCAGCCCACTTTAGCCCAATCCATCTTATCCCTGCCCAATTTAACCCAGTTCAGCCCACTTTACAGCCCAGCCCACTGCAGCTCAGCGCAGACAAGCTGAGCCCAATTAGGCCCACTTTAGCACAGATCAGCCTGGTTTTGCACAGCCCAGCCAAGACATGATCAGCCACTTCAAGCCAGTTTACCTCAGTTCAGCCCAGTTCAGCCCAGCCCAGCAAAATTTACTCCAATTCGGCCCAGTCCAGTCACTTTCAGACAAGCTCAGATCTGTCTAACCCAGTGAAGCCCCCTTCAGCCCACTTCAGCCACTCCAGCACCGTTCAGCCCAGTTTGGCCCACTTCAGGAGAGTTTAGACCACTTTGGCCCACCTCAGACCAGTCCAGCCCAGTTTAGCCCACTTCAGCACAGTTTAGCCTTGTCCAGCCCAGCAGAGCTCAGCCCACCCTCCCTTGCTACAGGCAAAACGGCTCGTTTGCTACACAGCACGGCTTGGCACTACTCTGGCCCAATTCAGACCAGTCCAGCCCACTTTAGCTCAGTCCAGTGCAATTAAGCCCACCCAAGAACAGTTTAGCCCAGTCCAGCACATTTTGGCCCACTTCAGACCTCTCCAGACCACTTTAGCCCAGCACAGCCCAGTTTAGCCCAGTGCACACCAGTCCAGCCCAGCTTATCTCACTTCAGACACTTTACCCCACTTCAGTCCAGGCCACATTAGCCCTGTCCAGCCCATTCCAGCTCACCCCAGCCCCTTCAGCCCACTTCAGCCCAGCGCAGCCAGCTTTAGCAAGGTCCGTTCCACTTTAGCCCAGCCCAGCCCACTTCAGACCAGTTTTGCCCTGGCCAGACCAACTTAGCTCAGCCCAGCCTAGTTCAGACCTGTCCCAACCAATTTAGCACAGTTCTGCAGCGTTTAGCCCAATTCAGACCATCCAGCACACCATAGCCCTTTTGAGCACACTTCAGCCCACTTCAGGCCAGCCCAGCACACTTTAGACCAGTTCAGCCTAGTTTATCCCAATTCACATCTATCCAGAACACTTTGTCACAGTTAAGCCCAATTCAGACCAGTCCAGCCCACTTTAGCCCAACGCAGCCCAGCCCACTACAGTTTAGCCCACTTTAGCCCTTCCCAGACCAACGTAGCGTACTTTAGGCCAGCTCAGTCCAGCCCACTTTAGCCCAATCCATCTTATCCCTGCCCAATTTAACCCAGTTCAGCCCACTTTACAGCCCAGCCCACTGCAGCTCAGCGCAGACAAGCTGAGCCCAATTAGGCCCACTTTAGCACAGTTCAGCCTGGTTTAGCACAGCCCAGCCAAGACATGATCAGCCACTTCAAGCCAGTTTACCTCAGTTCAGCCCAGTTCAGCCCAGCCCAGCAAAATTTACTCCAATTCGGCCCAGTCCAGTCACTTTCAGACAAGCTCAGATCTGTCTAACCCAGTGAAGCCCCCTTCAGCCCACTTCAGCCACTCCAGCACCGTTCAGCCCAGTTTGGCCCACTTCAGGAGAGTTTAGACCACTTTGGCCCACTTCAGACCAGTCCAGCCCACTTTAGCCCACTTCAACACAGTTTAGCCTTGTCCAGCCCAGCAGAGCTCAGCCCACCCTCGCTTGCTACAGGCAAAACGGCTCGTTTGCTACACAGCATGGCTTGGCACTACTTTGGCCCAATTCAGACCAGTCCAGCCCACTTTAGCTCAGTCCAGTGCAATTAAGCCCACCCAAGAACAGTTTAGCCCAGTCCAGCACATTTTGGCCCACTTCAGACCTCTCCAGACCACTTTAGCCCAGCACAGCCCAGTTTAGCCCAGTGCACACCAGTCCAGCCCAGCTTATCTCACTTCAGACACTTTACCCCACTTCAGTCCAGGCCACATTAGCCCTGTCCAGCCCATTCCAGCTCACCCCAGCCCCTTCAGCCCACTTCAGCCCAGCGCAGCCAGCTTTAGCAAGGTCCGTTCCACTTTAGCCCAGCCCAGCCCACTTTAGCCCACTTCAGACCAGTTTTGCCCTCGCCAGACCAACTTAGCTCAGCCAAGCCCAGTTCAGACCTGTCCCAACCAATTTAGCACAGTTCTGCAGCGTTTAGCCCAATTCAGACCATCCAGCACACCATAGCCCTTTTGAGCACACTTCAGCCCACTTCAGACCAGCCCAGCACACTTTAGACCAGTTCAGCCTAGTTTATCCCAATTCACATCTATCCAGAACACTTTGTCACAGTTAAGCCCAATTCAGACCAGTCCAGCCCACTTTAGCCCAACGCAGCCCAGCCCACTACAGTTTAGCCCACTTTAGCCCTTCCCAGACCAACGTAGCGTACTTTAGGCCAGCTCAGTCCAGCCCAGTTTAGCCCAGTCCATCTTATCCCTGCCCAATTTAACCCAGTTCAGCCCGCTTTACAGCCCAGCCCACTGCAGCTCAGCGCAGACAAGCTGAGCCCAATTAGGCCCACTTTAGCACAGTTCAGCCTGGTTTAGCACAGCCCAGCCAAGACATGATCAGCCACTTCAAGCCAGTTTACCTCAGTTCAGCCCAGTTCAGCCCAGCCCAGCAAAATTTACTCCAATTCGGCCCAGTCCAGTCACTTTCAGACAAGCTCAGATCTGTCTAACCCAGTGAAGCCCCCTTCAGCCCACTTCAGCCACTCCAGCACCGTTCAGCCCAGTTTGGCCCACTTCAGGAGAGTTTAGACCACTTTGGCCCACTTCAGACCAGTCCAGCCCAGTTTAGCCCACTTCAGCACAGTTTAGCCTTGTCCAGCCCAGCAGAGCTCAGCCCACCCTCGCTTGCTACAGGCAAAACGGCTCGTTTGCTACACAGCATGGCTTGGCACTACTTTGGCCCAATTCAGACCAGTCCAGCCCACTTTAGCTCAGTCCAGTGCAATTAAGCCCACCCAAGAACAGTTTAGCCCAGTCCAGCACATTTTGGCCCACTTCAGACCTCTCCAGACCACTTTAGCCCAGCACAGCCCAGTTTAGCCCAGTGCACACCAGTCCAGCCCAGCTTATCTCACTTCAGACACTTTACCCCACTTCAGTCCAGGCCACATTAGCCCTGTCCAGCCCATTCCAGCTCACCCCAGCCCCTTCAGCCCACTTCAGCCCAGCGCAGCCAGCTTTAGCAAGGTCCGTTCCACTTTAGCCCAGCCCACTTTAGCCCACTTCAGACCAGTTTTGCCCTGGCCAGACCAACTTAGCTCAGCCCAGCCCAGTTCAGACCTGTCCCAACCAATTTAGCACAGTTCTGCAGCGTTTAGCCCAATTCAGACCATCCAGCACACCATAGCCCTTTTGAGCACACTTCAGCCCACTTCAGACCAGCCCAGCACACTTTAGACCAGTTCAGCCTAGTTTATCCCAATTCACATCTATCCAGAACACTTTGTCACAGTTAAGCCCAATTCAGACCAGTCCAGCCCACTTTAGCCCAACGCAGCCCAGCCCACTACAGTTTAGCCCACTTTAGCCCTTCCCAGACCAACGTAGCTGTCCTGGGTTGAGCAGCAGCAGTCATTTTTCTCCTTCTTAGGAGCTAGTACAGTGGTGTGTTTTGATCTTTTGGCCTTGGAACAGTGGTGATAACGCCGATGTTTTCAGTTGCTGCTCGAATGTTTGGTCTGGCCAAGGACTTTCTGAGCCTCATGCTCTGCCAGGGAGGAGGGGAGGCCGGGAGGAAGTAGAGACAGGACACCTGACCCAAACTAACCAAAGAGGTATTCCATACCACAGCACGTCATGCCCAGGATGTAACTTGGAGTGAGCCGGAAGGGCTGGTGGGTCTGCAGGGTTGGACGAGGTATCGGTCGGTGCTTGGCTGGGGGGAGTGGGGTGAGTTATCAGTCAGCTGGTGCTGAGATGTTGTATTCTTTCCTCTTGTTATTTCCTTTAGCATTATTATTATTGGTGGTAGCAGTAGTGATCTATGTTATACCTTAGTTACTAAACTGTTCTTATCTCAACCCGTGGGAGTTGCATTCTTTTTGATTCTCCTCTCCGTCCCTCCAGGAGCAGGGGGAGGGCAAGAAGGGGGGGGAGTGAGTGGACGAGGTTTGTGGTTGGGTTCAAACCACGACAGTTCTTTTTGGCGCCCAACGTGGGGCACGAAGGGTTGAGATAACGACGGAGATGATCAGATTAATAGTCTTCACAGTGCTGATTTATTGGCTCTCAAAGTTGTTTCTCTTGCTCTCAGCGCTTCAGAATGTAGTACAGTACATAGAGCCGGTATTCCCTGTGTTAGTGTTTATCAAGTGTGGGGCTTGGGCTAAGGTTTTTGTTTCACTGTACTTTATGGCAATGGCTTGTAATACGGGTGGGCTCCAGCAGCAGGGAGAGATGGACGTGGCCGTGGACTTGTACCTGGCCGTCCCGCTGCTCTTCACCGCCCTGGCCCTTGTCCTCGCCTCCGTCTTCGTGAGGCTGCGGGGAGCCGAGGGGGAGCGGCCCCGGGAGCCGGCGGCGGCCGAAGCGGCCCGGGAGAGCGGCCCCGGGGACCAGGCGGCGGCGGGAGCGGGGCCCGAGCCCGGGAGGAAGGCAGCAGCCGAGCGGCCGGGGGAGGCGGCCGAGGAGCCGAGCCCCGCGGAGGAGCCGAGCCCCGCGGAGGAGCCGAGCCCAGCGGAGGAGCCGAGCCCAGCGGAGGAGCCAAGCCTCGTGGCGGCCGAGAGCGTCCCCCGGCAGCCACCCGTAGAGCCGCAGGAGGATGCAGGAGCCCAGGCAGCATTTCCCAGCAAGGCAGAGGAGGAAGAGCTGCACCCAGGAAGAGAGAAGCTGGTGGTGGGAGAGCCGGCAGGCACAGCAGCTGCACCAGCCCCAGGGACAAGTACAGCAGCGTCATTGGAGAGTTCTGAAGGGTTTGAATGGCCTGTGGGTACCCTTGGGACCTGCCTGCTGGTTGTGATGGGGATCAGCATGGTGGCACACACACAGAGTGTGTTCTACCCACGGCCATTTTGTCTGATCTCAGAAGTTAAGCAGAGTCAGGTTTGCTTCTTGTATAGGGTTAGACCACAATATGGGAGGAACAAGAGATATTCCCCAAGGCTGGACAGCCATGAGTGGCAGAGTGTGTGGGACAGTATGAGCCAGTATCTGGTCCACTGGGCCCCTCCAGTGCTTTGGAAGCATTGGAGATGGAAGTTGGCTGTATGGAGTCCCCAGCAACAAGCTGCAGAAACTGCTGAAGGGGACAGTGAATTATTTTGAGCATGGTGGGCCATGACACTTCAGGCCATAAGGGCAGAGATGCAACATAGAGATGGACTCATGATCGAGGGGTGGACTTAGCAATGGACACTATTGCCCAGGTTATTCATGAGTGTGAACACTGCACACAGCCTCTCCTGCTCTGAGAGACTGTTACAAGAGATGGAGCCTGACATCATGGACCAGATGGACTCAGCAGCTTTATAGGTCCATGCACTAAGAAATGATGTTTTTCTCTGTGTATATGTAGATGTATATATATATGTAAGAGTGATGGCATATTGAAGATGTGGGATCTGAGCATGACGTGAATGGTATGGAATAAGGGGTGGATAATGTCCTGGGTTGAGCAGCAGCAGTCATTTTTCTCCTTCTTAGGAGCTAGTACAGTGGTGTGTTTTGATCTTTTGGCCTTGGAACAGTGGTGATAACGCCGATGTTTTCAGTTGCTGCTCGAATGTTTGGTCTGGCCAAGGACTTTCTGAGCCTCATGCTCTGCCAGGGAGGAGGGGAGGCCGGGAGGAAGTAGAGACAGGACACCTGACCCAAACTAACCAAAGAGGTATTCCATACCACAGCACGTCATGCCCAGGATGTAACTTGGAGTGAGCCGGAAGGGCTGGTGGGTCTGCAGGGTTGGACGAGGTATCGGTCGGTGCTTGGCTGGGGGGAGTGGGGTGAGTTATCAGTCAGCTGGTGCTGAGATGTTGTATTCTTTCCTCTTGTTATTTCCTTTAGCATTATTATTATTGGTGGTAGCAGTAGTGATCTATGTTATACCTTAGTTACTAAACTGTTCTTATCTCAACCCGTGGGAGTTGCATTCTTTTTGATTCTCCTCTCCGTCCCTCCAGGAGCAGGGGGAGGGCAAGAAGGGGGGGGAGTGAGTGGACGAGGTTTGTGGTTGGGTTCAAACCACGACAGTAGCGTACTTTAGGCCAGCTCAGTCCAGCCCACTTTAGCCCAATCCATCTTATCCCTGCCCAATTTAACCCAGTTCAGCCCACTTTACAGCCCAGCCCACTGCAGCTCAGCGCAGACAAGCTGAGCCCAATTAGGCCCACTTTAGCACAGTTCAGCCTGGTTTAGCACAGCCCAGCCAAGACATGATCAGCCACTTCAAGCCACTTTACCTCAGTTCAGCCCAGTTCAGCCCAGCCCAGCAAAATTTACTCCAATTCGGCCCAGTCCAGTCACTTTCAGACAAGCTCAGATCTGTCTAACCCAGTGAAGCCCCCTTCAGCCCACTTCAGCCACTCCAGCACCGTTCAGCCCAGTTTGGCCCACTTCAGGAGAGTTTAGACCACTTTGGCCCACTTCAGACCAGTCCAGCCCACTTTAGCCCACTTCAGCACAGTTTAGCCTTGTCCAGCCCAGCAGAGCTCAGCCCACCCTCCCTTGCTACAGGCAAAACGGCTCGTTTGCTACACAGCATGGCTTGGCACTACTTTGACCCAATTCAGACCAGTCCAGCCCACTTTAGCTCAGTCCAGTGCAATTAAGCCCACCCAAGAACAGTTTAGCCCAGTCCAGCACATTTTGGCCCACTTCAGACCTCTCCAGACCACTTTAGCCCAGCACAGCCCAGTTTAGCCCAGTGCACACCAGTCCAGCCCAGCTTATCTCACTTCAGACACTTTACCCCACTTCAGTCCAGGCCACATTAGCCCTGTCCAGCCCATTCCAGCTCACCCCAGCCCCTTCAGCCCACTTCAGCCCAGCGCAGCCAGCTTTAGCAAGGTCCGTTCCACTTTAGCCCAGCCCAGCCCACTTTAGCCCACTTCAGACCAGTTTTGCCCTCGCCAGACCAACTTAGCTCAGCCCAGCCCAGTTCAGACCTGTCCCAACCAATTTAGCACAGTTCTGCAGCGTTTAGCCCAATTCAGACCATCCAGCACACCATAGCCCTTTTGAGCACACTTCAGCCCACTTCAGACCAGCCCAGCACACTTTAGACCAGTTCAGCCTAGTTTATCCCAATTCACATCTATCCAGAACACTTTGTCACAGTTAAGCCCAATTCAGACCAGTCCAGCCCACTTTAGCCCAACGCAGCCCAGCCCACTACAGTTTAGCCCACTTTAGCCCTTCCCAGACCAACGTAGCGTACTTTAGGCCAGCTCAGTCCAGCCCACTTTAGCCCAATCCATCTTATCCCTGCCCAATTTAACCCAGTTCAGCCCACTTTACAGCCCAGCCCACTGCAGCTCAGCGCAGACAAGCTGAGCCCAATTAGGCCCACTTTAGCACAGTTCAGCCTGGTTTAGCACAGCCCAGCCAAGACATGATCAGCCACTTCAAGCCACTTTACCTCAGTTCAGCCCAGTTCAGCCCAGCCCAGCAAAATTTACTCCAATTCGGCCCAGTCCAGTCACTTTCAGACAAGCTCAGATCTGTCTAACCCAGTGAAGCCCCCTTCAGCCCACTTCAGCCACTCCAGCACCGTTCAGCCCAGTTTGGCCCACTTCAGGAGAGTTTAGACCACTTTGGCCCACTTCAGACCAGTCCAGCCCACTTTAGCCCACTTCAGCACAGTTTAGCCTTGTCCGGCCCAGCAGAGCTCAGCCCACCCTCCCTTGCTACAGGCAAAACGGCTCGTTTGCTACACAGCATGGCTTGGCACTACTTTGACCCAATTCAGACCAGTCCAGCCCACTTTAGCTCAGTCCAGTGCAATTAAGCCCACCCAAGAACAGTTTAGCCCAGTCCAGCACATTTTGGCCCACTTCAGACCTCTCCAGACCACTTTAGCCCAGCACAGCCCAGTTTAGCCCAGTGCACACCAGTCCAGCCCAGCTTATCTCACTTCAGACACTTTACCCCACTTCAGTCCAGGCCACATTAGCCCTGTCCAGCCCATTCCAGCTCACCCCAGCCCCTTCAGCCCACTTCAGCCCAGCGCAGCCAGCTTTAGCAAGGTCCGTTCCACTTTAGCCCAGCCCAGCCCACTTTAGCCCACTTCAGACCAGTTTTGCCCTCGCCAGACCAACTTAGCTCAGCCCAGCCCAGTTCAGACCTGTCCCAACCAATTTAGCACAGTTCTGCAGCGTTTAGCCCAATTCAGACCATCCAGCACACCATAGCCCTTTTGAGCACACTTCAGCCCACTTCAGACCAGCCCAGCACACTTTAGACCAGTTCAGCCTAGTTTATCCCAATTCACATCTATCCAGAACACTTTGTCACAGTTAAGCCCAATTCAGACCAGTCCAGCCCACTTTAGCCCAACGCAGCCCAGCCCACTACAGTTTAGCCCACTTTAGCCCTTCCCAGACCAACGTAGCGTACTTTAGGCCAGCTCAGTCCAGCCCACTTTAGCCCAATCCATCTTATCCCTGCCCAATTTAACCCAGTTCAGCCCACTTTACAGCCCAGCCCACTGCAGCTCAGCGCAGACAAGCTGAGCCCAATTAGGCCCACTTTAGCACAGTTCAGCCTGGTTTAGCACAGCCCAGCCAAGACATGATCAGCCACTTCAAGCCAGTTTACCTCAGTTCAGCCCAGTTCAGCCCAGCCCAGCAAAATTTACTCCAATTCGGCCCAGTCCAGTCACTTTCAGACAAGCTCAGATCTGTCTAACCCAGTGAAGCCCCCTTCAGCCCACTTCAGCCACTCCAGCACCGTTCAGCCCAGTTTGGCCCACTTCAGGAGAGTTTAGACCACTTTGGCCCACTTCAGACCAGTCCAGCCCACTTTAGCCCACTTCAGCACAGTTTAGCCTTGTCCAGCCCAGCAGAGCTCAGCCCACCCTCCCTTGCTACAGGCAAAACGGCTCGTTTGCTACACAGCATGGCTTGGCACTACTTTGACCCAATTCAGACCAGTCCAGCCCACTTTAGCTCAGTCCAGTGCAATTAAGCCCACCCAAGAACAGTTTAGCCCAGTCCAGCACATTTTGGCCCACTTCAGACCTCTCCAGACCACTTTAGCCCAGCACAGCCCAGTTTAGCCCAGTGCACACCAGTCCAGCCCAGCTTATCTCACTTCAGACACTTTACCCCACTTCAGTCCAGGCCACATTAGCCCTGTCCAGCCCATTCCAGCTCACCCCAGCCCCTTCAGCCCACTTCAGCCCAGCGCAGCCAGCTTTAGCAAGGTCCGTTCCACTTTAGCCCAGCCCAGCCCACTTCAGACCAGTTTTGCCCTGGCCAGACCAACTTAGCTCAGCCCAGCCCAGTTCAGACCTGTCCCAACCAATTTAGCACAGTTCTGCAGCGTTTAGCCCAATTCAGACCATCCAGCACACCATAGCCCTTTTGAGCACACTTCAGCCCACTTCAGACCAGCCCAGCACACTTTAGACCACTTCAGCCTAGTTTATCCCAATTCACATCTATCCAGAACACTTTGTCACAGTTAAGCCCAATTCAGACCAGTCCAGCCCACTTTAGCCCAACGCAGCCCAGCCCACTACAGTTTAGCCCACTTTAGCCCTTCCCAGACCAACGTAGCGTACTTTAGGCCAGCTCAGTCCAGCCCACTTTAGCCCAATCCATCTTATCCCTGCCCAATTTAACCCAGTTCAGCCCACTTTACAGCCCAGCCCACTGCAGCTCAGCGCAGACAAGCTGAGCCCAATTAGGCCCACTTTAGCACAGTTCAGCCTGGTTTAGCACAGCCCAGCCAAGACATGATCAGCCACTTCAAGCCACTTTACCTCAGTTCAGCCCAGTTCAGCCCAGCCCAGCAAAATTTACTCCAATTCGGCCCAGTCCAGTCACTTTCAGACAAGCTCAGATCTGTCTAACCCAGTGAAGCCCCCTTCAGCCCACTTCAGCCACTCCAGCACCGTTCAGCCCAGTTTGGCCCACTTCAGGAGAGTTTAGACCACTTTGGCCCACTTCAGACCAGTCCAGCCCACTTTAGCCCACTTCAGCACAGTTTAGCCTTGTCCAGCCCAGCAGAGCTCAGCCCACCCTCCCTTGCTACAGGCAAAACGGCTCGTTTGCTACACAGCATGGCTTGGCACTACTTTGACCCAATTCAGACCAGTCCAGCCCACTTTAGCTCAGTCCAGTGCAATTAAGCCCACCCAAGAACAGTTTAGCCCAGTCCAGCACATTTTGGCCCACTTCAGACCTCTCCAGACCACTTTAGCCCAGCACAGCCCAGTTTAGCCCAGTGCACACCAGTCCAGCCCAGCTTATCTCACTTCAGACACTTTACCCCACTTCAGTCCAGGCCACATTAGCCCTGTCCAGCCCATTCCAGCTCACCCCAGCCCCTTCAGCCCACTTCAGCCCAGCGCAGCCAGCTTTAGCAAGGTCCGTTCCACTTTAGCCCAGCCCAGCCCACTTTAGCCCACTTCAGACCAGTTTTGCCCTGGCCAGACCAACTTAGCTCAGCCCAGCCCAGTTCAGACCTGTCCCAACCAATTTAGCACAGTTCTGCAGCGTTTAGCCCAATTCAGACCATCCAGCACACCATAGCCCTTTTGAGCACACTTCAGCCCACTTCAGACCAGCCCAGCACACTTTAGACCAGTTCAGCCTAGTTTATCCCAATTCACATCTATCCAGAACACTTTGTCACAGTTAAGCCCAATTCAGACCAGTCCAGCCCACTTTAGCCCAACGCAGCCCAGCCCACTACAGTTTAGCCCACTTTAGCCCTTCCCAGACCAACGTAGCGTACTTTAGGCCACCTCAGTCCAGCCCACTTTAGCCCAATCCATCTTATCCCTGCCCAATTTAACCCAGTTCAGCCCACTTCACAGCCCAGCCCACTGCAGCTCAGCGCAGACAAGCTGAGCCCAATTAGGCCCACTTTAGCACAGTTCAGCCTGGTTTAGCACAGCCCAGCCAAGACATGATCAGCCACTTCAAGCCACTTTACCTCAGTTCAGCCCAGTTCAGCCCAGCCCAGCAAAATTTACTCCAATTCGGCCCAGTCCAGTCACTTTCAGACAAGCTCAGATCTGTCTAACCCAGTGAAGCCCCCTTCAGCCCACTTCAGCCACTCCAGCACCGTTCAGCCCAGTTTGGCCCACTTCAGGAGAGTTTAGACCACTTTGGCCCACTTCAGACCAGTCCAGCCCACTTTAGCCCACTTCAGCACAGTTTAGCCTTGTCCGGCCCAGCAGAGCTCAGCCCACCCTCCCTTGCTACAGGCAAAACGGCTCGTTTGCTACACAGCATGGCTTGGCACTACTTTGACCCAATTCAGACCAGTCCAGCCCACTTTAGCTCAGTCCAGTGCAATTAAGCCCACCCAAGAACAGTTTAGCCCAGTCCAGCACATTTTGGCCCACTTCAGACCTCTCCAGACCACTTTAGCCCAGCACAGCCCAGTTTAGCCCAGTGCACACCAGTCCAGCCCAGCTTATCTCACTTCAGACACTTTACCCCACTTCAGTCCAGGCCACATTAGCCCTGTCCAGCCCATTCCAGCTCACCCCAGCCCCTTCAGCCCACTTCAGCCCAGCGCAGCCAGCTTTAGCAAGGTCCGTTCCACTTTAGCCCAGCCCAGCCCACTTTAGCCCACTTCAGACCAGTTTTGCCCTCGCCAGACCAACTTAGCTCAGCCCAGCCCAGTTCAGACCTGTCCCAACCAATTTAGCACAGTTCTGCAGCGTTTAGCCCAATTCAGACCATCCAGCACACCATAGCCCTTTTGAGCACACTTCAGCCCACTTCAGACCAGCCCAGCACACTTTAGACCACTTCAGCCTAGTTTATCCCAATTCACATCTATCCAGAACACTTTGTCACAGTTAAGCCCAATTCAGACCAGTCCAGCCCACTTTAGCCCAACGCAGCCCAGCCCACTACAGTTTAGCCCACTTTAGCCCTTCCCAGACCAACGTAGCGTACTTTAGGCCAGCTCAGTCCAGCCCACTTTAGCCCAATCCATCTTATCCCTGCCCAATTTAACCCAGTTCAGCCCACTTTACAGCCCAGCCCACTGCAGCTCAGCGCAGACAAGCTGAGCCCAATTAGGCCCACTTTAGCACAGTTCAGCCTGGTTTAGCACAGCCCAGCCAAGACATGATCAGCCACTTCAAGCCACTTTACCTCAGTTCAGCCCAGTTCAGCCCAGCCCAGCAAAATTTACTCCAATTCGGCCCAGTCCAGTCACTTTCAGACAAGCTCAGATCTGTCTAACCCAGTGAAGCCCCCTTCAGCCCACTTCAGCCACTCCAGCACCGTTCAGCCCAGTTTGGCCCACTTCAGGAGAGTTTAGACCACTTTGGCCCACTTCAGACCAGTCCAGCCCACTTTAGCCCACTTCAGCACAGTTTAGCCTTGTCCAGCCCAGCAGAGCTCAGCCCACCCTCCCTTGCTACAGGCAAAACGGCTCGTTTGCTACACAGCATGGCTTGGCACTACTTTGACCCAATTCAGACCAGTCCAGCCCACTTTAGCTCAGTCCAGTGCAATTAAGCCCACCCAAGAACAGTTTAGCCCAGTCCAGCACATTTTGGCCCACTTCAGACCTCTCCAGACCACTTTAGCCCAGCACAGCCCAGTTTAGCCCAGTGCACACCAGTCCAGCCCAGCTTATCTCACTTCAGACACTTTACCCCACTTCAGTCCAGGCCACATTAGCCCTGTCCAGCCCATTCCAGCTCACCCCAGCCCCTTCAGCCCACTTCAGCCCAGCGCAGCCAGCTTTAGCAAGGTCCGTTCCACTTTAGCCCAGCCCAGCCCACTTCAGACCAGTTTTGCCCTGGCCAGACCAACTTAGCTCAGCCCAGCCCAGTTCAGACCTGTCCCAACCAATTTAGCACAGTTCTGCAGCGTTTAGCCCAATTCAGACCATCCAGCACACCATAGCCCTTTTGAGCACACTTCAGCCCACTTCAGACCAGCCCAGCACACTTTAGACCACTTCAGCCTAGTTTATCCCAATTCACATCTATCCAGAACACTTTGTCACAGTTAAGCCCAATTCAGACCAGTCCAGCCCACTTTAGCCCAACGCAGCCCAGCCCACTACAGTTTAGCCCACTTTAGCCCTTCCCAGACCAACGTAGCGTACTTTAGGCCAGCTCAGTCCAGCCCACTTTAGCCCAATCCATCTTATCCCTGCCCAATTTAACCCAGTTCAGCCCACTTTACAGCCCAGCCCACTGCAGCTCAGCGCAGACAAGCTGAGCCCAATTAGGCCCACTTTAGCACAGTTCAGCCTGGTTTAGCACAGCCCAGCCAAGACATGATCAGCCACTTCAAGCCACTTTACCTCAGTTCAGCCCAGTTCAGCCCAGCCCAGCAAAATTTACTCCAATTCGGCCCAGTCCAGTCACTTTCAGACAAGCTCAGATCTGTCTAACCCAGTGAAGCCCCCTTCAGCCCACTTCAGCCACTCCAGCACCGTTCAGCCCAGTTTGGCCCACTTCAGGAGAGTTTAGACCACTTTGGCCCACTTCAGACCAGTCCAGCCCACTTTAGCCCACTTCAGCACAGTTTAGCCTTGTCCAGCCCAGCAGAGCTCAGCCCACCCTCCCTTGCTACAGGCAAAACGGCTCGTTTGCTACACAGCATGGCTTGGCACTACTTTGACCCAATTCAGACCAGTCCAGCCCACTTTAGCTCAGTCCAGTGCAATTAAGCCCACCCAAGAACAGTTTAGCCCAGTCCAGCACATTTTGGCCCACTTCAGACCTCTCCAGACCACTTTAGCCCAGCACAGCCCAGTTTAGCCCAGTGCACACCAGTCCAGCCCAGCTTATCTCACTTCAGACACTTTACCCCACTTCAGTCCAGGTCACATTAGCCCTGTCCAGCCCATTCCAGCTCACCCCAGCCCCTTCAGCCCACTTCAGCCCAGCGCAGCCAGCTTTAGCAAGGTCCGTTCCACTTTAGCCCAGCCCAGCCCACTTTAGCCCACTTCAGACCAGTTTTGCCCTGGCCAGACCAACTTAGCTCAGCCCAGCCCAGTTCAGACCTGTCCCAACCAATTTAGCACAGTTCTGCAGCGTTTAGCCCAATTCAGACCATCCAGCACACCATAGCCCTTTTGAGCACACTTCAGCCCACTTCAGACCAGCCCAGCACACTTTAGACCAGTTCAGCCTAGTTTATCCCAATTCACATCTATCCAGAACACTTTGTCACAGTTAAGCCCAATTCAGACCAGTCCAGCCCACTTTAGCCCAACGCAGCCCAGCCCACTACAGTTTAGCCCACTTTAGCCCTTCCCAGACCAACGTAGCGTACTTTAGGCCACCTCAGTCCAGCCCACTTTAGCCCAATCCATCTTATCCCTGCCCAATTTAACCCAGTTCAGCCCACTTCACAGCCCAGCCCACTGCAGCTCAGCGCAGACAAGCTGAGCCCAATTAGGCCCACTTTAGCACAGTTCAGCCTGGTTTAGCACAGCCCAGCCCAGCCATGATCAGCCACTTCAAGCCACTTTACCTCAGTTCAGCCCAGTTCAGCCCAGCCCAGCAAAATTTACTCCAATTCGGCCCAGTCCAGTCACTTTCAGACAAGCTCAGATCTGTCTAACCCAGTGAAGCCCCCTTCAGCCCACTTCAGCCACTCCAGCACCGTTCAGCCCAGTTTGGCCCACTTCAGGAGAGTTTAGACCACTTTGGCCCACTTCAGACCAGTCCAGCCCACTTTAGCCCACTTCAGCACAGTTTAGCCTTGTCCAGCCCAGCAGAGCTCAGCCCACCCTCGCTTGCTACAGGCAAAACGGCTCGTTTGCTACACAGCATGGCTTGGCACTACTTTGGCCCAATTCAGACCAGTCCAGCCCACTTTAGCTCAGTCCAGTGCAATTAAGCCCACCCAAGAGCAGTTTAGCCCAGTCCAGCACATTTTGGCCCACTTCAGACCTCTCCAGACCACTTTAGCCCAGCACAGCCCAGTTTAGCCCAGTGCACACCAGTCCAGCCCAGCTTATCTCACTTCAGACACTTTACCCCACTTCAGTCCAGGCCACATTAGCCCTGTCCAGCCCATTCCAGCTCACCCCAGCCCCTTCAGCCCACTTCAGCCCAGCGCAGCCAGCTTTAGCAAGGTCCGTTCCACTTTAGCCCAGCCCAGCCCACTTCAGACCAGTTTTGCCCTGGCCAGACCAACTTAGCTCAGCCCAGCCCAGTTCAGACCTGTCCCAACCAATTTAGCACAGTTCTGCAGCGTTTAGCCCAATTCAGACCATCCAGCACACCATAGCCCTTTTGAGCACACTTCAGCCCACTTCAGACCAGCCCAGCACACTTTAGACCACTTCAGCCTAGTTTATCCCAATTCACATCTATCCAGAACACTTTGTCACAGTTAAGCCCAATTCAGACCAGTCCAGCCCACTTTAGCCCAACGCAGCCCAGCCCACTACAGTTTAGCCACTTTAGCCCTTCCCAGACCACGTAGCGTACTTTAGGCCAGCTCAGTCCAGCCCACTTTAGCCCAATCCATCTTATCCCTGCCCAATTTAACCCAGTTCAGCCCACTTTACAGCCCAGCCCACTGCAGCTCAGCGCAGACAAGCTGAGCCCAATTAGGCCCACTTTAGCACAGTTCAGCCTGTTTAGCACAGCCCAGCCAAGACATGATCAGCCACTTCAAGCCACTTTACCTCAGTTCAGCCCAGTTCAGCCCAGCCCAGCAAAATTTACTCCAATTCGGCCCAGTCCAGTCACTTTCAGACAAGCTCAGATCTGTCTAACCAGTGAAGCCCCCTTCAGCCCACTTCAGCCACTCCAGCACCGTTCAGCCCAGTTTGGCCCACTTCAGGAGAGTTTAGACCACTTTGGCCCACTTCAGACAGTCCAGCCCACTTTAGCCCACTTCAGCACAGTTTAGCCTTGTCCAGCCCAGCAGAGCTCAGCCCACCCTCCCTTGCTACAGGCAAAACGGCTCGTTTGCTACACAGCATGGCTTGGCACTACTTTGACCCAATTCAGACCAGTCCAGCCCACTTTAGCTCAGTCCAGTGCAATTAAGCCCACCCAAGAACAGTTTAGCCAGTCCAGCACATTTTGGCCCACTTCAGACCTCTCCAGACCACTTTAGCCCAGCACAGCCCAGTTTAGCCCAGTGCACACCAGTCCAGCCCAGCTTATCTCACTTCAGACACTTTACCCCACTTCAGTCCAGGCCACATTAGCCCTGTCCAGCCCATTCCAGCTCACCCAGCCCCTTCAGCCCACTTCAGCCCAGCGCAGCCAGCTTTAGCAAGGTCCGTTCCACTTTAGCCCAGCCCAGCCCACTTTAGCCCACTTCAGACCAGTTTTGCCCTGGCCAGACCAACTTAGCTCAGCCCAGCCCAGTTCAGACCTGTCCCAACCAATTTAGCACAGTTCTGCAGCGTTTAGCCCAATTCAGACCATCCAGCACACCATAGCCCTTTTGAGCACACTTCAGCCCACTTCAGACCAGCCCAGCACACTTTAGACCAGTTCAGCCTAGTTTATCCCAATTCACATCTATCCAGAACACTTTGTCACAGTTAAGCCAATTCAGACCAGTCCAGCCCACTTTAGCCCAACGCAGCCCAGCCCACTACAGTTTAGCCCACTTTAGCCCTTCCCAGACCAACGTAGCGTACTTTAGGCCACCTCAGTCCAGCCCACTTTAGCCCAATCCATCTTATCCCTGCCCAATTTAACCCAGTTCAGCCCACTTCACAGCCCAGCCCACTGCAGCTCAGCGCAGACAAGCTGAGCCCAATTAGGCCCACTTTAGCACAGTTCAGCCTGGTTTAGCACAGCCCAGCCCAGCCATGATCAGCACTTCAAGCCAGTTTACCTCAGTTCAGCCCAGTTCAGCCCAGCCCAGCAAAATTTACTCCAATTCGCCCAGTCCAGTCACTTTCAGACAAGCTCAGATCTGTCTAACCCAGTGAAGCCCCCTTCAGCCCACTTCAGCCACTCCAGCACCGTTCAGCCCAGTTTGGCCCACTTCAGGAGAGTTTAGACCACTTTGGCCCACTTCAGACCCAGTCCAGCCCACTTTAGCCCACTTCAGCACAGTTTAGCCTTGTCCAGCCCAGCAGAGCTCAGCCCACCCTCGCTTGCTACAGGCAAAACGGCTCGTTTGCTACACAGCATGGCTTGGCACTACTTTGACCCAATTCAGACCAGTCCAGCCCACTTTAGCTCAGTCCAGTGCAATTAAGCCCACCCAAGAGCAGTTTAGCCCAGTCCAGCACATTTTGGCCCACTTCAGACCTCTCCAGACACTTTAGCCCAGCACAGCCCAGTTTAGCCAGTGCACACCAGTCCAGCCCAGCTTATCTCACTTCAGACACTTTACCCCACTTCAGTCCAGGCCACATTAGCCCTGTCCAGCCCATTCCAGCTCACCCCAGCCCCTTCAGCCCACTTCAGCCCAGCGCAGCCAGCTTTAGCAAGGTCCGTTCCACTTTAGCCCAGCCCAGCCCACTTCAGACCAGTTTTGCCCTGGCCAGACCAACTTAGCTCAGCCCAGCCCAGTTCAGACCTGTCCCAACCAATTTAGCACAGTTCTGCAGCGTTTAGCCCAATTCAGACCATCCAGCACACCATAGCCCTTTTGAGCACACTTCAGCCCACTTCAGACCAGCCCAGCACACTTTAGACCACTTCAGCCTAGTTTATCCAATTCACATCTATCCAGAACACTTTGTCACAGTTAAGCCCAATTCAGACCAGTCCAGCCCACTTTAGCCCAACGCAGCCCAGCCCACTACAGTTTAGCCCACTTTAGCCCTTCCCAGACCAACGTAGCGTACTTTAGGCCAGCTCAGTCCAGCCCACTTTAGCCCAATCCATCTTATCCCTGCCCAATTTAACCCAGTTCAGCCACTTTACAGCCCAGCCCACTGCAGCTCAGCGCAGACAAGCTGAGCCCAATTAGGCCCACTTTAGCACAGTTCAGCCTGGTTTAGCCCAGCCCAGCCAAGACATGATCAGCCACTTCAAGCCAGTTTACCTCAGTTCAGCCCAGTTCAGCCCAGCCCAGCAAAATTTACTCCAATTCGGCCCAGTCCAGTCACTTTCAGACAAGCTCAGATCTGTCTAATCCAGTGAAGCCCCCTTCAGCCCACTTCAGCCACTCAGCACCGTTCAGCCCAGTTTGGCCCACTTCAGGAGAGTTTAGACCACTTTGGCCCACCTCAGACCAGTCCAGCCCAGTTTAGCCCACTTCAGCACAGTTTAGCCTTGTCCAGCCCAGCAGAGCTCAGCCCACCCTCGCTTGCTACAGGCAAAACGGCTCGTTTGCTACACAGCATGGCTTGGCACTACTTTGGCCCAATTCAGACCAGTCCAGCCCACTTTAGCTCAGTCCGTGCAATTAAGCCCACCCAAGAACAGTTTAGCCCAGTCCAGCACATTTTGGCCCACTTCAGGCCTCTCCAGACCACTTTAGCCCAGCACAGCCCAGTTTAGCCCAGTGCACACCAGTCCAGCCAGCTTATCTCACTTCAGACACTTTACCCCACTTCAGTCCAGGCCACATTAGCCCTGTCCAGCCCATTCCAGCTCACCCCAGCCCCTTCAGCCCACTTCAGCCCAGCGCAGCCAGCTTTAGCAAGGTCCGTTCCACTTTAGCCCAGCCCAGCCCACTTTAGCCCACTTCAGACCAGTTTTGCCCTGGCCAGACCAACTTAGCTCAGCCCAGCCCAGTTCAGACCTGTCCCAACCAATTTAGCACAGTTCTGCAGCGTTTAGCCCAATTCAGACCATCCAGCACACCATAGCCCTTTTGAGCACACTTCAGCCCACTTCAGACCAGCCCAGCACACTTTAGACCAGTTCAGCCTAGTTTATCCCAATTCACATCTATCCAGAACACTTTGTCACAGTTAAGCCCAATTCAGACCAGTCCAGCCCACTTTAGCCCAACGCAGCCCAGCCCACTACAGTTTAGCCCACTTTAGCCCTTCCCAGACCAACGTAGCGTACTTTAGGCCACCTCAGTCCAGCCCACTTTAGCCCAATCCATCTTATCCTGCCCAATTTAACCCAGTTCAGCCCACTTTACAGCCCAGCCCACTGCAGCTCAGCGCAGACAAGCTGAGCCCAATTAGGCCACTTTAGCACAGTTCAGCCTGGTTTAGCACAGCCCAGCCAAGACATGATCAGCCACTTCAAGCCACTTTACCTCAGTTCAGCCCAGTTCAGCCCAGCCCAGCAAAATTTACTCCAATTCGGCCCAGTCCAGTCACTTTCAGACAAGCTCAGATCTGTCTAACCCAGTGAAGCCCCCTTC
This sequence comes from Lathamus discolor, assembly GCF_037157495.1. NCBI lineage: Eukaryota > Metazoa > Chordata > Aves > Psittaciformes > Psittacidae > Lathamus > Lathamus discolor. Next base: position 7,390 of record NW_027069394.1, on the reverse strand, counting down.
AGCCCACTTCAGCCACTCCAGCACCGTTCAGCCCAGTTTGGCCCACTTCAGGAGAGTTTAGACCACTTTGGCCCACCTCAGACCAGTCTAGCCCAGTTTAGCCCCACTTCAGCACAGTTTAGCCTTGTCCAGCCCAGCAGAGCTCAGCCCACCCTCCCTTGCTACAGGCAAAACGGCTCGTTTGCTACACAGCATGGCTTGGCACTACTTTGACCCAATTCAGACCAGTCCAGCCCACTTTAGCTCAGTCCAGTGCAATTAAGCCCACCCAAGAACAGTTTAGCCCAGTCCAGCACATTTTGGCCCACTTCAGACCTCTCCAGACCACTTTAGCCCAGCACAGCCCAGTTTAGCCCAGTGCACACCAGTCCAGCCCAGCTTATCTCACTTCAGACACTTTACCCCACTTCAGTCCAGGCCACATTAGCCCTGTCCAGCCCATTCCAGCTCACCCCAGCCCCTTCAGCCCACTTCAGCCCAGCGCAGCCAGCTTTAGCAAGGTCCGTTCCACTTTAGCCCAGCCCAGCCCACTTTAGCCCACTTCAGACCAGTTTTGCCCTGGCCAGACCAACTTAGCTCAGCCCAGCCCAGTTCAGACCTGTCCCAACCAATTTAGCACAGTTCTGCAGCGTTTAGCCCAATTCAGACCATCCAGCACACCATAGCCCTTTTGAGCACACTTCAGCCCACTTCAGACCAGCCCAGCACACTTTAGACCAGTTCAGCCTAGTTTATCCCAATTCACATCTATCCAGAACACTTTGTCACAGTTAAGCCCAATTCAGACCAGTCCAGCCCACTTTAGCCCAACGCAGCCCAGCCCACTACAGTTTAGCCCACTTTAGCCCTTCCCAGACCAACGTAGCGTACTTTAGGCCAGCTCAGTCCAGCCCACTTTAGCCCAATCCATCTTATCCCTGCCCAATTAACCCAGTTCAGCCCACTTTACAGCCCAGCCCACTGCAGCTCAGCGCAGACAAGCTGAGCCCAATTAGGCCCACTTTAGCACAGTTCAGCCTGGTTTAGCACAGCCCAGCCCAGCCAAGACATGATCAGCCACTTCAAGCCAGTTTACCTCAGTTCAGCCCAGACCAGCAAAATTTACTCCAATTCGGCCCAGTCCAGTCACTTTCAGACAAGCTCAGATCTGTCTAACCCAGTGAAGCCCCCTTCAGCCCACTTCAGCCACTCCAGCACCGTTCAGCCCAGTTTGGCCCACTTCAGGAGAGTTTAGACCACTTTGGCCCACTTCAGACCAGTCCAGCCCACTTTAGCCCACTTCAGCACAGTTTAGCCTTGTCCAGCCCAGCAGAGCTCAGCCCACCCTCGCTTGCTACAGGCAAAACGGCTCGTTTGCTACACAGCATGGCTTGGCACTACTTTGACCCAATTCAGACCAGTCCAGCCCACTTTAGCTCAGTCCAGTGCAATTAAGCCCACCCAAGAACAGTTTAGCCCAGTCCAGCACATTTTGGCCCACTTCAGACCTCTCCAGACCACTTTAGCCCAGCACAGCCCAGTTTAGCCCAGTGCACACCAGTCCAGCCCAGCTTATCTCACTTCAGACACTTTACCCCACTTCAGTCCAGGCCACATTAGCCCTGTCCAGCCCATTCCAGCTCACCCCAGCCCCTTCAGCCACTTCAGCCCAGCGCAGCCAGCTTTAGCAAGGTCCGTTCCACTTTAGCCCAGCCCAGCCCACTTTAGACCCACTTCAGACCAGTTTTGCCCTCGCCAGACCAACTTAGCCTCAGCCCAGCCCAGTTCAGACCTGTCCCAACCAATTTAGCACAGTTCTGCAGCGTTTAGCCCAATTCAGACCATCCAGCACACCATAGCCCTTTTGAGCACACTTCAGCCCACTTCAGACCAGCCCAGCACACTTTAGACCAGTTCAGCCTAGTTTATCCCAATTCACATCTATCCAGAACACTTTGTCACAGTTAAGCCCAATTCAGACCAGTCCAGCCCACTTTAGCCCAACGCAGCCCAGCCCACTACAGTTTAGCCCACTTTAGCCCTTCCCAGACCAACGTAGCGTACTTTAGGCCAGCTCAGTCCAGCCCACTTTAGCCCAATCCATCTTATCCCTGCCCAATTTAACCCAGTTCAGCCCCACTTTACAGCCCAGCCCACTGCAGCTCAGCGCAGACAAGCTGAGCCCAATTAGGCCCACTTTAGCACAGTTCAGCCTGGTTTAGCACAGCCCAGCCCAGCCAAGACATGATCAGCCACTTCAAGCCAGTTTACCTCAGTTCAGCCCAGCCCAGCAAAATTTACTCCAATTCGGCCCAGTCCAGTCACTTTCAGACAAGCTCAGATCTGTCTAACCCAGTGAAGCCCCCTTCAGCCCACTTCAGCCACTCCAGCACCGTTCAGCCCAGTTTGGCCCACTTCAGGAGAGTTTAGACCACTTTGGCCCACTTCAGACCAGTCCAGCCCACTTTAGCCCACTTCAGCACAGTTTAGCCTTGTCCAGCCCAGCAGAGCTCAGCCCACCCTCGCTTGCTACAGGCAAAACGGCTCGTTTGCTACACAGCATGGCTTGGCACTACTTTGACCCAATTCAGACCAGTCCAGCCCACTTTAGCTCAGTCCAGTGCAATTAAGCCCACCCAAGAACAGTTTAGCCCAGTCCAGCACATTTTGGCCCACTTCAGACCTCTCCAGACCACTTTAGCCAGCACAGCCCAGTTTAGCCCAGTGCACACCAGTCCAGCTCAGCTTATCTCACTTCAGACACTTTACCCCACTTCAGTCCAGGCCACATTAGCCCTGTCCAGCCCATTCCAGCTCACTCCAGCCCCTTCAGCCCACTTCAGCCCAGCGCAGCCAGCTTTAGCAAGGTCCGTTCCACTTTAGCCCAGCCCAGCCCACTTTAGCCCACTTCAGACCAGTTTTGCCCTCGCCAGACCAACTTAGCTCAGCCCAGCCCAGTTCAGACCTGTCCCAACCAATTTAGCACAGTTCTGCAGCGTTTAGCCCAATTCAGACCATCCAGCACACCATAGCCCTTTTGAGCACACTTCAGCCACTTCAGACCAGCCCAGCACACTTTAGACCAGTTCAGCCTAGTTTATCCCAATTCACATCTATCCAGAACACTTTGTCACAGTTAAGCCCAATTCAGACCAGTCCAGCCCACTTTAGCCCAACGCAGCCCAGCCCACTACAGTTTAGCCCACTTTAGCCCTTCCCAGACCAACGTAGCGTACTTTAGGCCAGCTCAGTCCAGCCCACTTTAGCCCAATCCATCTTATCCCTGCCCAATTTAACCAGTTCAGCCACTTTACAGCCCAGCCCACTGCAGCTCAGCGCAGACAAGCTGAGCCCAATTAGGCCCACTTTAGCACAGTTCAGCCTGGTTTAGCACAGCCCAGCCCAGCCAAGACATGATCAGCCACTTCAAGCCAGTTTACCTCAGTTCAGCCCAGCCCAGCAAAATTTACTCCAATTCGGCCCAGTCCAGTCACTTTCAGACAAGCTCAGATCTGTCTAACCCAGTGAAGCCCCCTTCAGCCCACTTCAGCCACTCCAGCACCGTTCAGCCCAGTTTGGCCCACTTCAGGAGAGTTTAGACCACTTTGGCCCACTTCAGACCAGTCCAGCCCACTTTAGCCCACTTCAGCACAGTTTAGCCTTGTCCAGCCCAGCAGAGCTCAGCCCACCCTCGCTTGCTACAGGCAAAACGGCTCGTTTGCTACACAGCATGGCTTGGCACTACTTTGACCCAATTCAGACCAGTCCAGCCCACTTTAGCTCAGTCCAGTGCAATTAAGCCCACCCAAGAACAGTTTAGCCCAGTCCAGCACATTTTGGCCCACTTCAGACCTCTCCAGACCACTTTAGCCCAGCACAGCCCAGTTTAGCCCAGTGCACACCAGTCCAGCCAGCTTATCTCACTTCAGACACTTTACCCCACTTCAGTCCAGGCCACATTAGCCCTGTCCAGCCCATTCCAGCTCACCCCAGCCCCTTCAGCCCACTTCAGCCCAGCGCAGCCAGCTTTAGCAAGGTCCGTTCCACTTTAGCCCAGCCCAGCCCACTTTAGCCCACTTCAGACCAGTTTTGCCCTCGCCAGACCAACTTAGCTCAGCCCAGCCCAGTTCAGACCTGTCCCAACCAATTTAGCACAGTTCTGCAGCGTTTAGCCCAATTCAGACCATCCAGCACACCATAGCCCTTTTGAGCACACTTCAGCCCACTTCAGACCAGCCCAGCACACTTTAGACCAGTTTCAGCCTAGTTTATCCCAATTCACATCTATCCAGAACACTTTGTCACAGTTAAGCCCAATTCAGACCAGTCCAGCCCACTTTAGCCCAACGCAGCCCAGCCCACTACAGTTTAGCCCACTTTAGCCCTTCCCAGACCAACGTAGCGTACTTTAGGCCAGCTCAGTCCAGCCCACTTTAGCCCAATCCATCTTATCCCTGCCCAATTTAACCCAGTTCAGCCCACTTTACAGCCCAGCCCACTGCAGCTCAGCGCAGACAAGCTGAGCCCAATTAGGCCCACTTTAGCACAGTTCAGCCTGGTTTAGCACAGCCCAGCCCAGCCAAGACATGATCAGCCACTTCAAGCCACTTTACCTCAGTTCAGCCCAGTTCAGCCCAGCCCAGCAAAATTTACTCCAATTCGGCCCAGTCCAGTCACTTTCAGACAAGCTCAGATCTGTCTAACCCAGTGAAGCCCCCTTCAGCCCACTTCAGCCACTCCAGCACCGTTCAGCCCAGTTTGGCCCACTTCAGGAGAGTTTAGACCACTTTGGCCCACTTCAGACCAGTCTAGCCCAGTTTAGCCCACTTCAGCACAGTTTAGCCTTGTCCAGCCCAGCAGAGCTCAGCCCACCCTCCCTTGCTACAGGCAAAACGGCTCGTTTGCTACACAGCATGGCTTGGCACTACTTTGACCCAATTCAGACCAGTCCAGCCCACTTTAGCTCAGTCCAGTGCAATTAAGCCCACCCAAGAACAGTTTAGCCCAGTCCAGCACATTTTGGCCCACTTCAGACCTCTCCAGACCACTTTAGCCCAGCACAGCCCAGTTTAGCCCAGTGCACACCAGTCCAGCCCAGCTTATCTCACTTCAGACACTTTACCCCACTTCAGTCCAGGCCACATTAGCCCTGTCCAGCCCATTCCAGCTCACCCCAGCCCCTTCAGCCCACTTCAGCCCAGCGCAGCCAGCTTTAGCAAGGTCCGTTCCACTTTAGCCCAGCCCAGCCCACTTTAGCCCACTTCAGACCAGTTTTGCCCTGGCCAGACCAACTTAGCTCAGCCCAGCCCAGTTCAGACCTGTCCCAACCAATTTAGCACAGTTCTGCAGCGTTTAGCCCAATTCAGACCATCCAGCACACCATAGCCCTTTTGAGCACACTTCAGCCCACTTCAGACCAGCCCAGCACACTTTAGACCAGTTCAGCCTAGTTTATCCCAATTCACATCTATCCAGAACACTTTGTCACAGTTAAGCCCAATTCAGACCAGTCCAGCCCACTTTAGCCCAACGCAGCCCAGCCCACTACAGTTTAGCCCACTTTAGCCCTTCCCAGACCAACGTAGCGTACTTTAGGCCAGCTCAGTCCAGCCCACTTTAGCCCAATCCATCTTATCCCTGCCCAATTAACCCAGTTCAGCCCACTTTACAGCCCAGCCCACTGCAGCTCAGCGCAGACAAGCTGAGCCCAATTAGGCCCACTTTAGCACAGTTCAGCCTGGTTTAGCACAGCCCAGCCCAGCCAAGACATGATCAGCCACTTCAAGCCAGTTTACCTCAGTTCAGCCCAGACCAGCAAAATTTACTCCAATTCGGCCCAGTCCAGTCACTTTCAGACAAGCTCAGATCTGTCTAACCCAGTGAAGCCCCCTTCAGCCCACTTCAGCCACTCCAGCACCGTTCAGCCCAGTTTGGCCCACTTCAGGAGAGTTTAGACCACTTTGGCCCACTTCAGACCAGTCCAGCCCACTTTAGCCCACTTCAGCACAGTTTAGCCTTGTCCAGCCCAGCAGAGCTCAGCCCACCCTCGCTTGCTACAGGCAAAACGGCTCGTTTGCTACACAGCATGGCTTGGCACTACTTTGGCCCAATTCAGACCAGTCCAGCCCACTTTAGCTCAGTCCAGTGCAATTAAGCCCACCCAAGAACAGTTTAGCCCAGTCCAGCACATTTTGGCCCACTTCAGACCTCTCCAGACCACTTTAGCCCAGCACAGCCCAGTTTAGCCCAGTGCACACCAGTCCAGCCCAGCTTATCTCACTTCAGACACTTTACCCCACTTCAGTCCAGGCCACATTAGCCCTGTCCAGCCCATTCCAGCTCACCCCAGCCCCTTCAGCCCACTTCAGCCCAGCGCAGCCAGCTTTAGCAAGGTCCGTTCCACTTTAGCCCAGCCCAGCCCACTTTAGCCCACTTCAGACCAGTTTTGCCCTCGCCAGACCAACTTAGCTCAGCCCAGCCCAGTTCAGACCTGTCCCAACCAATTTAGCACAGTTCTGCAGCGTTTAGCCCAATTCAGACCATCCAGCACACCATAGCCCTTTTGAGCACACTTCAGCCCACTTCAGGCCAGCCCAGCACACTTTAGACCAGTTCAGCCTAGTTTATCCCAATTCACATCTATCCAGAACACTTTGTCACAGTTAAGCCCAATTCAGACCAGTCCAGCCCACTTTAGCCCAACGCAGCCCAGCCCACTACAGTTTAGCCCACTTTAGCCCTTCCCAGACCAACGTAGCGTACTTTAGGCCAGCTCAGTCCAGCCCACTTTAGCCCAATCCATCTTATCCCTGCCCAATTAACCCAGTTCAGCCCACTTTACAGCCCAGCCCACTGCAGCTCAGCGCAGACAAGCTGAGCCCAATTAGGCCCACTTTAGCACAGTTCAGCCTGGTTTAGCACAGCCCAGCCCAGCCAAGACATGATCAGCCACTTCAAGCCAGTTTACCTCAGTTCAGCCCAGACCAGCAAAATTTACTCCAATTCGGCCCAGTCCAGTCACTTTCAGACAAGCTCAGATCTGTCTAACCCAGTGAAGCCCCCTTCAGCCCACTTCAGCCACTCCAGCACCGTTCAGCCCAGTTTGGCCCACTTCAGGAGAGTTTAGACCACTTTGGCCCACTTCAGACCAGTCCAGCCCACTTTAGCCCACTTCAGCACAGTTTAGCCTTGTCCAGCCCAGCAGAGCTCAGCCCACCCTCGCTTGCTACAGGCAAAACGGCTCGTTTGCTACACAGCATGGCTTGGCACTACTTTGGCCCAATTCAGACCAGTCCAGCCCACTTTAGCTCAGTCCAGTGCAATTAAGCCCACCCAAGAACAGTTTAGCCCAGTCCAGCACATTTTGGCCCACTTCAGACCTCTCCAGACCACTTTAGCCCAGCACAGCCCA